>NW_012102710.1:2495757-2498658 GCF_000951045.1 Mandrillus leucophaeus
AAACATCAACTTACTCTGCAAAGTTAGATACGTTCCCATGGAATTGCAAATCCATTCATATATACTATCTCATTTCTAATAGTCAATTTTTAAAAATATTCTTAATTGTACTTATGACACTAGTGATTTACATGCTTTATCAGCTTTATATCTCTCCCTCCCCTTCTTCTGGGTACTTTGTGATTCTTTTCCTAATTTCTTTTTAAAATGAAGTTTACTCCCCCTCCATATCTTATTTAAATGTATTACATAAAATGATCTATTCATAAAGTAATTGGAGAATTGTATGAAATTGATATAAATAAACATCACAATATATTTTATATATCGCTAATTGGAAAAGTAAGAGATCAATGGGAACAGGAATATGTGAGGAAGTCAGTCATGAGTGATTTGGATTAACAATTGGAAACGAGAAAGAGAAGAAGTAACATTCCCAAAAGTATGTGAGCTAATAGGTACTTATAAGGGGAGAGTCTCCAGTTAGTTCATCACGGCATCAGCATTTACATTAAAGGGAATTGAGCTCTTACCTGAAATAGAGAAAGGTTTCTTGGGAACTAATTAAAATGAAAGGGTTGTTTTTGTGTTCTGACCCTGACCCTCATTAAACCTTCACTTAGTTTGCTGGATCCAAGCAAATCCAGGCTCAAAAACAATGAAAATACAAAAAGTGCCTGCTAGGTGCAAGGTCATAAACGCCACTCACTCTTTTGACAATTACTCTAGCATTAAACCCACAAAGATGGTGGCAACATGCTGCAGCTCTGCTTCAGGCGGACAAAGTCCGTATGCCAAATTGGTAGGCCAAAAATTCAATGCAACGAAAGTTTTCAGAGTAAATGTTTCTATTTGAGATTTTAAAAAAAGGGAAAAGGAGGGAGCAATTTCCTTCAGTTGTTCCTTTTAAAAAAAGAACAGCATGTGAAGAGAATGTAAAAGTCAGAACACTTAGTGTTTTCAAGACATGGGTTTGTTTTTTACAAGGAGTCAGTGGACTTTGAATGTTCACAAAATAGCAAAACAACTACCTCTGACTTCAGTCTTCGTTTATAAGATATGTTGCCTCAAATTATAGGATAAATGGTTTTCATTCAGGGGAGAGAACCCAAAGGAAGCATTTTTGTCTTTAAAAGCTTTTTTGCCTTCATTCAGAAAGAAAAAGAAAATGCAAAATGAAAGGACCCTTGTATGACACGTCAGCAGATATGTGATATTTCCAATTTTCTTTTCATGACCTAGCAGAAAAATGTAGTCTCAAAAGTGCTGTTCAGTTGGAAAAAGAAATTGCCCAACAATTATAGTTTAATTCAATATAAGGTGTGTGGTTTCTGGAAAATGCAGCAACAACAACAAAATAGTCCACACTTTGCTACCATTTTAGTGAGTCATAAAAAATTTCTTGAAGGCCTAGTGCTTTGTAATAAAAAGTAATTTTTGCTAATATGTTCCCTAGATATAACACATTGCGTTATATTGAATTGCATACATTAGACCCAACTGCTCTCCTGTTGAAACTTTTATAATTCCAGATACTTCCTGCAAGTTTTATGTATGTGAAAGCACTTGCTCATTATAAATTACAGGTCACTACAAACAAGTTTTTTGTTGTTGTTTTCTTCAGGAAGAGTTGTGTAAAAGAACTGCTCCTGGAAGGCAGAAGGAAAAACATGAGGAAAAAGAGCAGTTGAAATTTTTGACTTTTTTATTCGTAAGATACTTAAATGAGAAAATCAAGAAGATTGAATTTTTCAGCCACAGCAATTTTTATTAATGTTCACAGTAATTTATTGAGGCGTAATTTATTTGCAATGAAATGCATAATCATAATTGTTCATCTTAACACTGCTTGCCAAATGCTTACGCCAGCATATCCACCACTTTGTCAACATACAAAACATTGTACTCGCATTGTACTCCAGAAATTTCTTGCCTTCTTTTTTCAACCTTATTCTCCTAAAGGAGAATCGCTGTTCTAACTTCCATACTCATTGATTAGCTTTGCTTGTTCTCGCATTTTGTGTAAATGGCATGATACAATAAGTATTTTTTTTTCTGCATCTGTCTTCTTTCACTCAGCATGTTTTTAAGATTCATCCGTGGTATTGCATGTATTAGTAGTTTGTTCTCTGTTATTGGTATTATATTGTATGAATATTCTACAGTGTGTTTCTCCATTCCCCTGTTGATGGGCATTTGAATTGTTTCCAGTTTTTAGTGATAATGAATAGCATGCTTTGCATAATTTTATACAAACACTTTTGTGTATATATTTAATTATTTCTCTTGGCTAGAGCCAAGAGGGTCAGAAATAAACTTGCTGGGTCATATGACGTGAGGTTTTTAAAATTTTTTATTATTATTTTTTTGAGACAAAGTCTCACTCAGTCTGTCACCCAGGCTGGAGTGAAGTGGAGCAATCTTAGCTCATTGCAACCTCCTCCTCCCAGATTCAAGCAATTCTCCTGCCTAAAGCCTCCTAAGTAGCTGGGATTACAGGTGTGCACCACCATGCCCAGCTAATTTTTTGTATTTTTAGTAGAGACGAGATCTCACCAGGTTGGCCAGTCTGGTCTCGAACTCCTGACCTCAGGTGATCTGCCTACCTTGACCCTCAAAGTGCTGGGATTACAAGTGTGAACCTCTGTGCCTGGCAGACTAATTTTTTAAAAATACTTTTTGGTAGACATGGGGTTTCATCACGTTTCTCAGGCTGTTCTCAAACTCAAGCCATCTGCCTGCCTCAGCCCCCAAAACCAGAACATCTTTCTTAATATAGTCTTATTAATATCTCTAGAGATACACTTTGAGAAATTGTGAAAGTTAGATCATATTTCCCTACTTAAATAAAAGCGCTAGCCTTTTGGAAAAGAAAACAAGTAAACTGTGTATCAGTTTTGG
>NW_012102710.1:2498708-2505842 GCF_000951045.1 Mandrillus leucophaeus
TGCGTTATATTGAATTGCATACATTAGACCCAACTGCTCTCCTGTTGAAACTTTTATAATTCCAGATACTTCCTGCAAGTTTTATGTATGTGAAAGCACTTGCTCATTATAAATTACAGGTCACTACAAACAAGTTTTTTGTTGTTGTTTTCTTCAGGAAGAGTTGTGTAAAAGAACTGCTCCTGGAAGGCAGAAGGAAAAACATGAGGAAAAAGAGCAGTTGAAATTTTTGACTTTTTTATTCGTAAGATACTTAAATGAGAAAATCAAGAAGATTGAATTTTTCAGCCACAGCAATTTTTATTAATGTTCACAGTAATTTATTGAGGCGTAATTTATTTGCAATGAAATGCATAATCATAATTGTTCATCTTAACACTGCTTGCCAAATGCTTACACCAGCATATCCACCACTTTGTCAACATACAAAACATTGTACTCGCATTGTACTCCAGAAATTTCTTGCCTTCTTTTTTCAACCTTATTCTCCTAAAGGAGAATCGCTGTTCTAACTTCCATACTCATTGATTAGCTTTGCTTGTTCTCGCATTTTGTGTAAATGGCATGATACAATAAGTATTTTTTTTTCTGCATCTGTCTTCTTTCACTCAGCATGTTTTTAAGATTCATCCGTGGTATTGCATGTATTAGTAGTTTGTTCTCTGTTATTGGTATTATATTGTATGAATATTCTACAGTGTGTTTCTCCATTCCCCTGTTGATGGGCATTTGAATTGTTTCCAGTTTTTAGTGATAATGAATAGCATGCTTTGCATAATTTTATACAAACACTTTTGTGTATATATTTAATTATTTCTCTTGGCTAGAGCCAAGAGGGTCAGAAATAAACTTGCTGGGTCATATGACGTGAGGTTTTTAAAATTTTTTATTATTATTTTTTTGAGACAAAGTCTCACTCAGTCTGTCACCCAGGCTGGAGTGAAGTGGAGCAATCTTAGCTCATTGCAACCTCCTCCTCCCAGATTCAAGCAATTCTCCTGCCTAAAGCCTCCTAAGTAGCTGGGATTACAGGTGTGCACCACCATGCCCAGCTAATTTTTTGTATTTTTAGTAGAGACGAGATCTCACCAGGTTGGCCAGTCTGGTCTCGAACTCCTGACCTCAGGTGATCTGCCTACCTTGACCCTCAAAGTGCTGGGGTTACAAGTGTGAACCTCTGTGCCTGGCAGACTAATTTTTTAAAAATACTTTTTGGTAGACATGGGGTTTCATCATGTTTCTCAGGCTGTTCTCAAACTCAAGCCATCTGCCTGCCTCAGCCCCCAAAACCAGAACATCTTTCTTAATATAGTCTTATTAATATCTCTAGAGATACACTTTGAGAAATTGTGAAAGTTAGATCATATTTCCCTACTTAAATAAAAGCGCTAGCCTTTTGGAAAAGAAAACAAGTAAACTGTGTATCAGTTTTGGACACAAATCATCACGTTACAAAATGATCTCAGATAAGCTACTTGACTTCTCTGAGATTAATTTTTTTATGTGTATATAACCTTAGGAACTCGAACTGTATTTCATCATTTCCCATAGGAATGTTTAAATCTAGACCTTTTTTTTCATAAACGGGAACAACTTCCTACTTGTTTTACAGAAAAATTGAGTTATCGTTACGTGCTTCAATCCAGGCTCAGATCAGAGTTTATAGAGAAGACTATTACATAGATAGTACTCAAAATGAGCCTCAAGTCTAATGAGAAAGCAAAGTCTACAATAAAAGGTTTATCTATAATACGATTGAACTCAATAAGGATTGCACAGAGACAGGGAAAGGAGACAGTGAGACAAAAAACATACAGAAAATCCTTTTTTTCCCCTCCTGTCATCATCATGCTGTGCATATCACTGGGTTGGCTGGGTTTGTATAACTTTCAGGCAGCTCTGAATATTTTATACTTCCAGGTGAATTCTCAGGGCCATTTTAAACAATATACCCATCTTAGTTTGCTCAGGCTGCTGTGACAAAATACCATAGACTGTGTGGCTTAAACAACAGACATTTATTTCTCATAATTCTAAATGTTGGAAAGTCCAAGATCAGGATTCCCATGTAGTCAGGTTTTAGGGAAGGGACTCTTCCTTGTCTACAGACTGCCATCTTCTCACTGTAGCTTCACATATTGAAGAAAGATACAGAGAACGCTAAATCTCTTCTTCTTCTTATAAAGGCAATAATCTCCATCATGGAGGCAGCACCCTCATGTCCCCATCTAACCTTAGTTATATCTTAAACGCCCCATCTTCAAATGCTGTCACATTGGAAGTTAGCATTTCAGCACATGCATTTTCGAGGGACATAATTCAGTCCATAAGAGTACCCAAAACCCACACTCCTAAACTGTGGCCTTATTGATACCTATACTCTAGGAGACCACAGATTCAGATACATTTCTTATTTTTTAGTTTTCAACTCCACAGTGATAAACCCTTGATTTTATTTCACAGCCTTGACATGAGTAAATAGTGTTGCTGCTGTTATTATTTTCATTTTAATGTAAATCGATGCCTCTTTCAGCTCTGTCTTAGAGGAAAACATGGAAGTCTGAACCTTGTTAGTCTTGAGGACGTCATGTTTGCTCTCTTCCTTTAACCCAATAGCAAGGACTTATAAAAGCAATATTTAAAAGGGTACATATGACTGCAGCAGAAGCATAAAAAAGGAATCTTAATTACCATACCACAAACCATGCTAGACCTGGTAAGGGATCCAGGGTATAGAGATAACATTGCTCTGGCTGTTTGGGAGCCTAAGGTACAGTCAGCAATGACAGTACGTCCCACTTAAGATGGACAATATTACAAGACAGAATTTGGTTGAGAGTGAATGCAGAAAACAAAGTGAGAGAGGTACAGAGCTCTGAGAAGTCAACAAAGTGAGGAATTAAATCAGCCAGGATGGAGAGAGAATAGATCAGGGGAAACCTTTTGTAGACATAGAATTTAACTGAATTTAAAAAGATGTATAGGAAGGGATAAGGGTAAAAGAGAAAAAAGGAAAACAAAGGGAACCATTTCTGGCAGAATGAATACATCTAATACATACTTGGATATAACAATTTTGTGTACAGGCAATGTAAACAACTCCCAGTCAGCTACAAGTCCTTCCGCATGAAAGCATGTTGCAGAGATGCAGAATAAGTGACTGGCTAATGTATATGGTCCTAAAAAGAAAGAATTAAATAAGGTTTGTCTTTTATTTTTATGTTATATCTTTTCTAACTCTTCTTCAATGTTAATTGTAAATCTACAACTGTACACAGTAAGAAAATATTGAATGTTGAGGACACATAGACAAATAGAGGGAGAACAATACACACTGGGGCCTTTCAGTGGGTGAAGGCTGAGAGGAAAGAGAGGATCAGGAAAAATAACCAGTGGGTACCAGGCTTAATACCTGGGTGATGAAATAATCCTACAACAAAGCGACATGACACAAGTTTACCTATGTAACAATCCCGCACTTGTACCCCTAAATTTAAAATAAAAGTTACAAAAATTTGAGTGTTTTTAAGCAAAATAACAGCCTAACCATGCCATAGAAAGATTAATCCACAGCAGTATGAAGAATGGACTTTAGCACAAGTCTGCAAGTTCACCGAGTTTTTGGATGGCTATTGCAACAGTGCAGGTGAGAATGAGGATGGTAGGAGTGTGGACGGAGAAGTAGGAATGGAAATAGGAGGTAAAGCTTGAAAGCTAGGCAAGATAGTGTGGACGAAACAGCAGAGGAATAAGTATTGGTTGTCCAAGCATGGAGCCTGGGTCACTGGAAAGATATTGAGATCCTTAAACATATTACTTCTAACAAACATGAAGACAGACGAGGAAGAATGGCTTCCAGAGTTGTTTTGAATGAACCAAGTTGGAATAGTTATAGTGGATTAACAGGGAGCCAAACCCAGCAAGACATTGGAAAAGAAGAGGTAAAGTCAGGACTACGTGTATTAATTTTCTCCTCTTCCCCATAAAATGAGAATTTTATTCATAGCATGCATGAGATTTTCAGAAGGTAACGCAGAGAATGTCTAAAGTTCGGCAATCCAGGAAACTTTTTCCTTGGAAGACAAGGAGAATCAAATTAAAACTACAGGCTGTTTCCTATCCAACTGTTTCAGTTCATTTTTGCCATTAGATTTCTGTACAAACCTCAGATCACTTGCTCTTGGCCCATCAAAGCTACACCTAATCCCAGATGTTTAGAAGCTCAAGTAGTCTAATTTATTTTATGGAAGATTAATGAATGGGGTTGATTTCAGCAGTCTCCGAGGAATAATACCCTCTTATTAATCTGACCAATAACACCCTTTTTGAATATAACGTCTACTAGTCTGTTACAATATATCAAATACACATAATTTCTCTTTTTGTAGTTTTATGGTGGACTAATCATAATATATCTTCCTATGCCACTATTGTGATTATCTACCTATATTCTCTACCTATATTCTATGTTTTTCTATCTACATTCTCTTTGTACTCTTGTTGTCATATCTGGCTTATATACTCCAATACATGCAATAGAGACAGACAGACACACTTACTTCAAAATGTCAAGGATATAATTTTGAAAATTCCTTAGGAACTTTATCTCTCTATATATGAGTGTGTTAGTGTCTGTGTCTGTGTGTTTGTGTGTGTGTGTCTGTGTGTTTGCGTGTGTCTCTGTGTGTTGCTCTCTGTGTAGATAGATGATTGACAGATCGATAGATAGATAGACAGACAGATAGATAGATAGATAGATAGATAGACAGACAGACAGACAGATAGAAACAGTGCATGTGTCTCTATTTCTCCTGATGATAGGTTTTCACCCAAATAAATAGACTTTGGTTTTCACAGTGGAACATATTTGAAGAATACAAGATCTTGCTTTTTAATATTTCTATAACTGAGAGTGTCTTGTATGTCCTAAAAGGTTGTTTTTGTTTGGTTGGTTGTATTTTTTTTTTTCCGTAGGCAAATTGAACACTGCATTTCTATTATAAAGCAAAATGCACATAGAGATGGACACTGACAAGATGACTAGGACATAAACGTAATTTTGTTAGCAGCATACTGGAATAGCAAACTATCTTAGGTATTTTGTTGTGGCTTTTGATGACTAGCAGTGATTCCTTCCAAATATCACACCAGGCACCTGCCTCTCAGATTCGATCCCTCTCCTCACCTTGTTCTATGGTGCAGGGAACTGCATTTCCCAGGCTCCTCTGCCTTCTGGTTTCTGAGTAATTTTGGTCATTGGACAATAATATCACTGGCTGGCAGGGTGAAAAGGAGGATGTCTCTCTCCATCTTTCTCCACTTTGGGTAACATTTCTAACAGCAGCTACTCATCTATAATGATTCTATGTCCCGTTGTCCAGGACTTCCCTCCATATATCCATCATGAGTGCAACTTTGGCTAAGTGGCCCAAGTTTTGGATTCTGGTAACAATACATCATCTCTAGTATCCCCAGGTTCAGTGGCAGTTTCATATGTTACTTAATCACTATTTCCTCACAGACCCCAGCCTGGATTTTCCTTCTTCTATCACTCATATAGTCAATTCCTTTCTTATAATTTTTTTTTCCAGTATGAAATACCAAGAGTAGTTCCTGTGTTTTGACTAGATCCTGACAGATACAAATGTCTTCTTTAGAATTTCATTTTTGCTCAGTCATCTGAGAGGTAAAAAAAATTAAAATGAGGTTTTCTTTCCAAGGCAGGTGATACATAGCGAGAAGGCAGCATTTGACTTGGATTATAAACCTAGATTCAGATTTTTTAAATTCACTTAAAACTTTTTTCTGACCACAGAAAAGATACATAGTTATTGTTTATTATATTTCAGAAGTAATAAAGTAAATAGTAAAAGCCACAGATCACATTTAGGTATCATGCACTATGTATGGCTATGTAGATGTTTGTAATAATATTTATAGGAATGAATATATATATATATGGCATAATAAATTGTTATTCAAGAAATATTTTCATCTTAGACATCTTTTAATCTCTTTTTAATGAGTATATCCATTCATTCATTCATTCATTCTACAAATATTTCTTTGTTAGTTTCCTAGTAAATGCAGTTGCTATACCAGGTACTGCAAATAAAATAATGGTCTATGTAGCAAAATTCCTTGCCTTGAAGAGCTTATATTCTAGTGTACATAGATAAACAAACATATAAATAAGTAAATATACAGCTTCTCAGTTGGAAATGGGTGCTGCAGAGAAAGATAAGCATGGCTAAGTTGGACAGGGAGTGTGGTCTGGAAAGGGAAAGAGACGGTGACATTTGAATGGAGATTTAAGAGAAGTGCAGGAAGAGGAAGAGCGAAGGGCTGTGGTCTGACTGAGGAGGAAGCAAGGATGCCACTGTGGTTGCATAAGAATGAGAGAGCAAAATACCCACCAGAGAAGACATAGGAAGTAGCTCAGGAATCCTTTGCATGGACAGGCAGTAATTTATCTCTGCAGTCTCTGCTGTTGCTGAGCCCTGAGGCTCATCATGTCCATGTTTGCCTGCCCAGTTAGTGCTGCAATTAACTTCTTGGTAAATATCTTTATGTTCATGTGTAAATATTTCTGTAGCATAAATCCCCAGAAATATTATTACTGGGTTAAATATACAAGTTTTCCATTTTGAAAACTATGAACAAATGGATGTATTCTCTTGTAAACTGCTGAATTCAGATACTTGGTGTAATAAGCAAAATAAGGGTCCCCCCGTGATATCCTATTACTTGGTGTAATAGGCAGAATGAGAGTCCTCCCAATGATATCCTCATCCTAAACCTCAGAATCTGTGATTGAGTTATAAATGTTGAGATGGAGAGACTGTCCTGGATTTTCATAGTGGGCCCAATATAATCACAAGGTGAAAAACAAAGGCAGGAAAATTAGTCTTAGAGTGTTGCAATGTGAGAAAGACTCCATTGGCCATTGCTGGTCTCGAAAATAAAAAGGGGACCACAACCCAAGGAATGTGGGCAGCTACTAGAATCCAGAAAAGGCAAGAAAACACATTCTTCCCTAAAACCTCCAGAAAGGAATTCCACCCTGCTGACTCCTTAATTTTAGCCCAGGGAGATCCGTTTCAGACTTCTGACTTCCAGACGGTGAGATAATAA
>NW_012102710.1:2505892-2527201 GCF_000951045.1 Mandrillus leucophaeus
ATATATATATATATGGCATAATAAATTGTTATTCAAGAAATATTTTCATCTTAGACATCTTTTAATCTCTTTTTAATGAGTATATCCATTCATTCATTCATTCATTCTACAAATATTTCTTTGTTAGTTTCCTAGTAAATGCAGTTGCTATACCAGGTACTGCAAATAAAATAATGGTCTATGTAGCAAAATTCCTTCCCTTGAAGAGCTTATATTCTAGTGTACATAGATAAACAAACATATAAATAAGTAAATATACAGCTTCTCAGTTGGAAATGGGTGCTGCAGAGAAAGATAAGCATGGCTAAGTTGGACAGGGAGTGTGGTCTGGAAAGGGAAAGAGACGGTGACATTTGAATGGAGATTTAAGAGAAGTGCAGGAAGAGGAAGAGCGAAGGGCTGTGGTCTGACTGAGGAGGAAGCAAGGATGCCACTGTGGTTGCATAAGAATGAGAGAGCAAAATACCCACCAGAGAAGACATAGGAAGTAGCTCAGGAATCCTTTGCATGGACAGGCAGTAATTTATCTCTGCAGTCTCTGCTGTTGCTGAGCCCTGAGGCTCATCATGTCCATGTTTGCCTGCCCAGTTAGTGCTGCAATTAACTTCTTGGTAAATATCTTTATGTTCATGTGTAAATATTTCTGTAGCATAAATCCCCAGAAATATTATTACTGGGTTAAATATACAAGTTTTCCATTTTGAAAACTATGAACAAATGGATGTATTCTCTTGTAAACTGCTGAATTCAGATACTTGGTGTAATAAGCAAAATAAGGGTCCCCCCGTGATATCCTATTACTTGGTGTAATAGGCAGAATGAGAGTCCTCCCAATGATATCCTCATCCTAAACCTCAGAATCTGTGATTGAGTTATAAATGTTGAGATGGAGAGACTGTCCTGGATTTTCATAGTGGGCCCAATATAATCACAAGGTGAAAAACAAAGGCAGGAAAATTAGTCTTAGAGTGTTGCAATGTGAGAAAGACTCCATTGGCCATTGCTGGTCTCGAAAATAAAAAGGGGACCACAACCCAAGGAATGTGGGCAGCTACTAGAATCCAGAAAAGGCAAGAAAACACATTCTTCCCTAAAACCTCCAGAAAGGAATTCCACCCTGCTGACTCCTTAATTTTAGCCCAGGGAGATCCATTTCAGACTTCTGACTTCCAGACTGTGAGATAATAAATTTGTGTTGTTTTAAGCTATCAAGCTTATGGTAATTTATTTTTTCTTAAGGTCTACTTGTAATACTTTTATTTATTTTTTTATTTCAATAGTTTTGGGGGAAACAGGTGGTGTTTGGTTGAATGAATAAGTTCTTCAGTGGTGGTTTCTGAGATGTTGATGCACCCATCACTTGAGCAGTGTACACTTTACTCAATGTGTAGTCTTTTATTCTTCATCCCCTTCCCACCCTTCTCCCTGAGTCCGCCAAATCTATTGTATCATTCTTATGCCTTTGCATCCTCATAGCTTAGCTCCTATTTATAAATGAGAACATATGATGTTTTGTTTTCTATTTCTGAGTTACTTCACTTAGAATAATGGTCTCCAGTTTCATCCAGATTGCTGTGGATGCCATTATTTCATTCCTTTTTATGACTGAGTAGTAGTCCATGGTATATATACACCATATTTTCTTTATCAATTCTTGTTGATGAAGAGCATTTGGGCTGGTTCCGTGTTTTTGCAATTGCAAATTGTGCTGCTATAAACATGCCTGTGCAAGTGTCTTTTTCATATAATGACTTCTTTTTCTCTGAGTAGATACCTAGTAGTGAGACTGCTGGATCAAACGGTAGTTCTACTTTTAGCTCTTTAAGGAATCTCCGCACTGTTTTCCACAGTGGTTGTACTAGTTTCCATTCCCACCAGAAGCATAAAAGTGTTCCCTCTTCATCACATCCATGCCAACATCTATTACTTTTAAAATTTTTAATTATGACCATTCTTGCAGGAGTAAGGTGGTATCACATTATAGTTTTGATTTGCATTTCCCTGATAATTAGTGATGTTGAACATTTTTTCATATTTCTTGGCCATTTGTATATTGTCTTTTGAGAATTGTCTACTCACATTCTTAGCCCACTTTTTGATGGGATTTTTTTTCTTGCTAATTTGTTTGAGTTCCTTGTAGAGTCTGGATATTAGTCTTTTGTCAGATGCAGAATTTGTGAAAGTTTTATACCACACTCATCGCCTGGAAACCTGCCACTTTCTAATTGTGAGAGACCATGGACAGGTCTTTTAATGTCTCTGTGTCAGTATGTCCTCATTTTCAAATTAGGAACCATTTTAATAGCACTCATTTAATAGCTTTGTTTTTATTTCCATGCTTCTTTTTTTTTACTGTTTTTAAAAGATAAAATGAGTTAATGTATCAAAGAATGCTTGGAGCAAAGACCATTACACAGAGAACTCCATATCATAGTTACCTATTTTTTATTATAATTATATAATGATTTCATTTTCATCTTCTGTAAAACTGAAAGAATGCCACATTTTTGGAGACATTGTAAAAGTTTTCATTATATTACCATGTGACTTGGTAAATATATACGTATACATATACATATATATGATATTTACTCTTCCTCTCTTTCCGTGTGTGTACAGGTATATGTATACACATACACATGCCAGGTACGCACAAGTATAGATATTGATATTGATATGTGAAAGCAGTAGGCACTAAACATAGAATAACACAAGTGCTCAAGAAATGTTATTTTGAGCCACCTCAGCTTTGAGGTAGAATTCATGCCGGGTTCAGTGCACTGAAGGCCAAGAATACAGGCTTCTTTTTTCTCTAAACTTCATCCAGAAAACAAAAACAAAAACGAAAACAAACAAACAAAAAAGAAAACATGGGAAAAGCAGCAAACTTTAGTCATGCCCGAGAGGTAACTCATCTCACAAAAATAGCATGCCTTAGGATGTGCTTTTCGTCACTTTTTTTGGAAACAGGGAATTTCCCTGAAAGAATCAAAATTGTTCTCTTGTCTTGTGCCATGAAGCTCTCAGAAGCCCCTTCCCCAGAATTGCAACTAGGCCTGTGTTTCCGTTGCCTCTGGGTCTCCTAGATGCCAGCATGTAAGGTGACAACATTAGGTCCTCATTGCAATTAATTACTGGTTTCATGAGGGACAGAGAATTGTTGCTGTTCTTTAGTCTGAATTGCAATAGTTTTAAAGAGGTTAAATATATCATGGGATTATTCATTATTAAAAAGCTCCCTTGATGGAAAATGCCAGCTACCATCTTTTTCATGAATCTGGGCCTAGCGATTGTGTTCTAGAACCTTCTGCTGAGAGAGGCAGTACATTCTGAGGAACATAGAATTGTTGAAAGCCTGCTGTGGGAAAAGAGAACGAAGGGAAGATCCCAAATAACCAGAGGAGTGTCCAAGTTTGGCCACTTATAAACTGTAAGATGTTGGCCAAGCACTGACACTGGGGCAAAAGGGTAAAAAACACCTGCCCTGCCCTCCTGAAAAGGCTGGGGGGGTGGAGGGCGGGGACCAAATCAAATGAGTTCAGTGTCCTACAGGTAGAGGCTCTTTCTTCTCCACCGCATTCTGAGCTTTGTGAGGTTAATGATCTCGCCTATCTATCCCACTACTAAGCAATGTGTCAGTAACATAATAAGAACTCAATCATGTGTTGATGCCTGATTAAATTCATCACATGGACTTGCATTTTGAGTTATAAGGCACTGGGTAAGCATAATGATATTGTGTTTTTCATTAGGTCTATACATATTTGCCCCAGCTTGTCAGAAACACCACAACTTGACAGCTTTAATGAATAATAGGCTTTTCTTTGCTGTAGACACTTCCGGAAAGTCATCCAGTTCCTATCTGAGTATTGCTGGAAAGAGGATGCCCCCTATGTCCCCAGCAGTCTCTGGTCTCAGAGGTCCCTTCCAGAAGAAACTGTCTGGTGCCTGTATTTGAGGCAGGACAGCATGCCATAAAGCAGGTGTGTACTCTTTCTGTATCTGTGCTCAACATATGAGAACACTTAACAGGTGTTATTGTGCATGGGTGACTTTTTAAAAATCCTACAGCTTTACTATAACAGTTTAATTAGAAGCTATTAGAGGTGATAATGAATTTGCCAGATCTTTGAGCGACTGTTGAGGATTTTTAAAAGGAGGCAATCTCATTCTCCAAGGGCTGGCAGGTGGAAGAATTCCTTAGGGATAATCATTCACAGGCTTTTATCTAATTTGATGAACCATTTTTGGCTATTTTCCTTCATGTGCAAAATAAAATCAGCTATTCATTTGAGTATGTTGTCCACCTGCCTCAAAAAACTCCCACTGTGTTGCTCGAGCTCTTCTTTAAAAATAATTTAAAATAAGAAATGTCTTAGGTTTATACTTGTCTGATTATCTGCTAGACTGAAAATGATCTCTTGGTCATATTAAAAACCTTTAAACTTTCATTCCTAACTCCACTGCTCTTTCCCCCTTTAATCCCTTTTCACCTCACTACAAATCTGTTCTTTCTACTACCAGGCGTGTGCCCATTACTTTTCTTAAGAACTATCTTTAAAACCCCAACGTCTAAGAAAAGTTCTTCCCTAACGTTTTCACTTCAGGGCCCATAGAAAATAATATCAGTGTGGAACTCAAGAGCACACAGATAAATTTGCCCATGGCCAGAGGCAATGATCAACATTTGGTGCACACAGTGGGCAACTCTGGACTGAAGGATGCTTCACTTCCTCAGCATGAAGTCCACACTCTTTTCCACATCATTCAAAGTCATCATTCCAAGACCTCTACTCTGCCAGGGGCAGGATTTACCTTCCTGTGTAAAACAACAAACATGTTTTTTAAATGACAAAATACATGGAATTACGATTTTAAAAACATTGTGCGTGGAACAAGACAGGACATGAATCTCCATCAGATGCAAAACAAAAGAGATGAGTGCATAATCGCCGCACCTTGCTAGTTTTTCAGGCTCAGGGTAGGAGAACCAAGATAGAGCTATGTGTACTCCTTGAGCAGAGGAGCAGAACTGAGAGTCCAAGGAAAGCAAAACAGCTAGGGTTCACAAGACAGGCTAGTAGGGAGATGGCAGGTACACACAGAGAGTTCTGCAGAAAGCATCAGAAGGTACCCTGCAAATGTTCAGCAGAGTACTGAGAAGCAAATGCACATGAGGAAACTACCAAAGGCCAAGGAAAGAACAACCTTTTAGGGTTAAATATAACAGTGTCCCGAGCTAACACAGTCATAGTGCCTGTTCTCACCAGCCAGATCGTAAAAGCCTCAGGATTCAATGAGCATTGGGTAGGGTACAACGGGCCTTGCCTCAATAATAATAATAATAATAAATTAACACTAAGCTCTGTGCTGCCAACTAGTGCTCTATGAATTAACAATTTTTGAGTCTCGCTAGAAGGAGGCAGACATTATTCCCAGTCCCTTATTTGAGTACCAGGTATGTACCCTCTAATTCTCTTGGATGGCACTTCCCTTGACGTCAGATAGTTAAACCGCATTTCAGGAGAAGGCTCAAGAGTATTTATAGGATGACATAAATATTAATCACTTAATATAAAATTCACAATGTTTGGCATCCAGTTAAAAATTACTAGGCAGGCAAAAAAGAAAATACAATCCATAAAGAGGAAAAAAGACAAATAAATTTAAACTGACTCAGAAGTAGCACAGATATTGAAACACAGGACACTAAATAGGTTATTATAATATAACATTATTTATATTATTAAAATAATATATTTTAGAACTAATTTAGTGTCCTCCTCTGCTTATTCAAAAAGTAAAATCGAGACACGAAAGATACTAATTAAAATTTAAACCTAACTTCTAGAGATAAAGAAGGCTATGTGAGAAATGTAAAAATAAATAAATAAATTGGACCAATTGCAGATTTAACATTGTAGAAGAAAAGATTAGTGAACACAAAGACATACCGATAGAAACTATCCTAAGTAAAACACAGAGAAAAAAGAAAATCAAAGAGAAAAATAAACAGAACACTTTAAAATAATATATAAAATAAACAGTGTGGCTGTGTTTCAATAAAATTTTATTTACAAAAAAATGGTTCACAGATCATAGTTTGCTGATTCTCATTTTAGATTAAAGAAGAGATAAATGATAAACTCATGCTCAATCTTCCATGTTGACCTAAAAATTTAATGGGCCCCTGCTCCCTGTAAAATATTCTTATTTCTTAGAAAGGCTGTTTACAGAATAGGTGGCAAATGAATTAATATTTCTTTAGTGAATAAATGTACCACAAACTTTTGTTGCATGAATAAATGAAACAATGAATCAATCAATTTGGAGAAATCTTCAAAAAGTAACCCCAGAATTTCTTTCTTTGAAAAAATTGTTTGAACCTACTGTCTTCCTTCCCCTCCGAGGGTATAGCTTGGTCTAACATGTTTACAACTGGCCTAATGTTTTTATGAGGCAAGAAAATAGTTTTCAAGCACATTCTGCAATCAATTTCTGGAAATGGAGAGAGAACTTGCTTTCCATTTAACTTAAATGAGGTAGATGCCCTTCATTTGAAATTCATCAATGTGGTGAAAGCCATTCCTGGTGAAAACACAGGTGCTGTTTTTCCGTAAATTATTTGGGCCTCTGTGGAGCCCAAGCAAAACAGAAACGGCAGGGAGTTTGCAAAATTGTTTTCTATATTTGAAAATGCCACCTAAATGGAAAATGAAAAGGAGAAGCATCTGGCCAAATACAAGTTTTTGTGGAGAAAGGAGGGAGGAGCCAGAGCCCGGGAGGATTTTATTTCCGTTTGAGAGACATCTCTTCCCACAGGGAGATTATTTAATAAGATAGCAAACATCATATTATGGGATCATAAAATTACAACATTTCATGAGCGAATGGTTTCTAAAGACCACCTCTTCTAGTCCAAACTTCATTCATGTTTGAACTCTCTATACTGTATTTTACTCAATGGACAGTAACGTTTGAGCACCTTAGAAACAACGTGTTTACTGCATCTCAGAAGCGATTCCATATTTATAACACTTGCTTATTCTTTTTAATATCTATAAAAAGACCATCTTTACTCTATTCAAGTCCATTTTCTGTTTGCCTGTTATACACCCCAAAAATGGTAAGAAGTGCTAGAGAAAGGTTTCAGAAGCAATCATGACTAAAGGTCAGGCTTAGAAGAAAGAACCAGTAGGCAAGTTCGATTGAAAACAGAACATTTGTTTTGTTAATTGCAAGTTGTTTGAACCTGGCATGCTCTAAAATTTTCTGACATTCAGCTTTCTCACCTATAAAAAGATAGTATTAAGTTAGATCAATGCTTCAAAAAATTCTAATGTGTTTAATAATCACCTAGAGGGATTGTTAAAAATTCATACTATTAGGCCCCGTACTCAGTTCTTGATTCAGTAGGTTGGGATGGGCAGTAGAATTTGCATTTCTATCTTGTTCGCAAGTGATGCTAATGCTAGTCCTTGAAGTACACATGAGAATCACCGAGCTAGGTAATCCTAAAGATAGCTCTTGCACATGTGTTTGGGAGGCACGTTTGGTGAGGTAGTCTCCAAATGACAAGACTATTAAATAGTTTTTGCAAGATGTTAATAATCCATGTACCTCTTAGAGGTTCAAAATTTCACATTGGCAGGATACAGGTTGTGAGAAAATCTTGAAGTTAAAGAAAATGAAACAATTTGCATTTATTTACCTAACATTCACAAACATTGTGACCAGATTTAACATACTTGTTGATATTTGCTGATATTTGATCTTTGGATATTATTACTATTATGGAGTAAAGGCAGTTAACCTGAGTTTCTTACAGTTTTTAATTTTTTTTCAGTGCTGTAAATTATGTGCAAAACAGCTGGAATTCAGAGGGTAAATATGTGGAAAGGAGAACAGTCAATTCACAGTAGTTCTTGATCCTTCAGTCTTAAGTATTTTACCATACAGGCAGGGTCCAATCAGAAGAGAGAAACCACCCAGAAATTTGAACATGATAAGTTTAATATGAAGAATCGTCAACTATAAAGGGTCATTGGAGTAATTAAGGATTATCAACAAGTAGAGTGAAGTCCAAAGTATACAGAAATAGCAGATATAAGCAGCAGGCTGACCCTAGGTTTGAGATAGAGAGCCCAAAGGTGTAGCCTCTCAGGGCTGAGATGCAGATCTTCTTATAGAAGGGACAACCATCATTCACTAGATAACAGAGAAGTCTCTCTGTGAAGCCATGCCAGAGAAACTTTCTGGTTATTACTCTCCAAAGCTTGTTAAAAAACTTCCCTGTATGGTCCCTGTATGGTCCCTGTACGGTACTTGTTAGAAAACTGCATAGGTTGATGTCTTACTGGAGACACTCAATTATAAATCAGACCAAAAGAAGAATGGTTGTACAGGAAGTTGCTAGCTACTGGGTGAGGTTGGCCACCATGCATTACAGTAGCTGGGCAATGGAGAAGCTGCACATGCTGTCAGAGCCAAGCATTGGAAAATTTTGGTGCTGCAGGATCCAGGAGTTGGATAAGCCAAGCGCTCTACAAGATCCTGCCAAATGAGCTTATCAGAACCAGGAAATTCTCTTCCTGCTGCAGTGTCTCTCCAGTGCCCTCTACTTAAAAGCTTAGCATTGTGCCAGGTAGTAAAGAAGTTATATTCACCAGGCCCATCTCTAGTTTTATAGAGCTGAGAGAATAAATTGATCCTTGACACCTGTGTCTTGCTTTGGTGTGTATCAGTTTTAGACATTCTAGTCATCAATTAACTCATTTATTATGAGTCAAACATTGTTCTAGGCACTTTGCATAATAATTATTTTAGTGATCCTGATCCACAAACGTTCATAGTTTAATAAGGAGGCAGATATCTGTACGACTAAATACAGTCCTTCATGCCCATATACATTTATTACACAAATATTTAAAGAGTATTAATTATGAGTGTGGCAATTTGTTGCATCATGGGCACTGTCCTTACCCATAAGAAAGCACTCTCTAAAGGATTAAACAAACAAGTAAGCAGACACAACTCAAATGCTGCTTAAGGTTTCAATATGATCAAATACCAGCACCTTCACTGGAGATTATACTACCACAGTTACCAATGACTCTGAGTTCCTGATTCCTATAAATTTGATACATTAATAGATCAGCTTCCCACCTGTTCTGTATTTTATCAATTCAGATATGACCCTTTTTATAAAAGCTACCATATAAGATCTCTGTAAATGGCAGACTTCACTGGATGTTAAACAAGAGGAAGGAACAATGCATATAAGGCAAACAATGTAAAATCCCACATCAGTCATCCTTGTTACTCAAAGTCCTTCGGATCATGATGCCACTGGAATTCTTCTAGTGGTGTGCTTTACCTCATATAGTGCTAGAAAACGGTATAAATACTGTTTTCTGATTGTTTCTCCTTCTTTGGCTTGTTTTTCTTTCTCCTCACTTCCTCTAACATTAGCTCCAGGAAGTCTCACATTTTCTCGCTATTTTATGCTGGGCCAATTGAGATTTCTCTAACCCAAATTCACCCGTGCATCTCTAAGATTTGACTATTGGAATGAATCTGGGTGGTCAACAGAACAAAAGAGCCATTCATGAGACAGTAGGCACCTCCTTCCCTGTAACAGTGGTTCCTTAGGAAGTAGACTCTGAGACAGAGTTCATCAAGAATAATATTTATTATGGAGTGCCCTTTTGATCGACACCTGTGGAAAGAAAATAGGATCAGGTAGAGGGAGACGCTGAGTTGAGATGTAGGCTTTACAACCTCAAGTCAACCCACAGGAGGCTCTGGAGATAAAATGGCCTCTAATGTTTTCCTTCCTTAGGTTGGAATAGCTGGACCTTCATAGACCCCATCTCAACCAGCCATTATTGACAGATTGCCCTGGGAAGAGGATGACTTTGAGCAAGATGGGTCTCTTGAGACAAGACTTGAAGGTTCTGACACCTGAAGGTTATGACCTTAGCACCTCCAGAAGCTAAGGCAGTCTGTTTTCCCCAAGAGGGACATCTTGGGGGTTCATCACTGTTTCTTCTGAAGTCCATCCCTTGTGCTGCTCAAATCCACCTTTTTATATTCATTTGGGTATAACACCTCCTACATTCCTGAGAGGTAAATTAAAAGAGGAATGTTAGTGAGAAGAGCTACAATTCTTACCATGCAGTTAGTCTTAGGACCACAGATGAAACTTATTATCTCCATTCTCCATGACTTAACCTATATCACCTTTACCTGTAGCTGCCACCTATGCTGATCTTGGAGGCTTACCTATGGCAAAGCCCAGACCCTCCTCTGGAGGAATATGAGCCCCACAGTTTCTTACTATGCTCTTCTCAGGCCAGAATTTTTGTACCTGTGCATTTGTCAACACCATTCGTCTAGTGGATCGCACGGGCACGAAGTGTATTCCAATTTAGCTTTAGAAAATGAGTCTTCTTTTCCCCTATGATCCCTAGACAGTAGGAATCTAAAGTTCCTAGGCATAGCCATAGCACCATATCTAACCCTTGCTTTGGCCCTTTGTGGGAATGTTCCCCTTTTGATGATGAGGACTTGTAATATTGCGCAGCATAGCATTGCTTGTACAGGAAGCTCAAATTCTCTGAGTGGGTCATTGGGAATTACAGTAAGAGGCCCATACCTGCTTCCACCTCTTGGTTCCTGGCCCTATGTGTTATTCCTACCGAGGTCATGGTATCATACAAAGGTCTTGATTCAAGATGTATACACAGAAATCTCTAAAAATATATTCGAAGACCTCTAGTATGTCTTCATCTCACACAGGGTACAATCCAGCAACCTTACCATGACCTACGCCTAGCTCCCTGTTATCTCTCTGGTCTCATCTGCTACCACTTTCTTCTTTTAGAGATTCCTGTTCCAACTACCTTGGTTTCTTGATGTTCCTGAAATATTCTAGACATACTCCATCTCAAAGACAGTGTTTTCTGTCTGATATGCTATTCCTGAGATACCTTCTGCTTCATCCTTTCACATATATCATGTACGTCTTTAAATGTCTTCTTCCCAGTGAGGATTTCTCTATTTTTCCCTATTTTAAAAGTTTACATTCACCGGACCCTGAGGACTTTATATTCTCTTGGTGCTTTTTTCCTACCTTTCTCCACAAACTAATCACCATATTACATCTTACACATTTATTTATTTGTTATCTATCTCACTCTACCAGGATGTGAGCTCCATAAAGGCAGGTGAGCTTTTGTGTATTTGTTTTATTCTTGACTGTTTTGTTTGTTACTGTTTCTTTAGTGCTTAGAACAGTGCAGGTGATCAAAAAATTCATTTAATAAATGTACACAAATGGAAAGTTTTGTTATCATTATCATTGTTCATTTATGAGTATTAGAGTAAGAAGATAACCAGGTCTGTGGAAACACAGACTAAAAAGGATCAGCTGGATATGAAAATGAGGCACAAGATTTGGACAGATGTCAAGGAACTGTATTCCTTCAGTCCTTTTTTTTCTCAAGGTTGTCTTTATTCAATTATTTATTAAAGGAAGAAGACAAAAACTATGAAACTAAGAGTAATGTTGAATTTTCAGTAGCTTCTGTTTGACGTTGGCTTAGAATTACAGCCTGTTAGAGCCCGAAGGAACTTGTAGAAGGACAAAGTGATTTATGGAAGAATAGCATTTATTTTTCATTAGTGGTGCCTCCCTACATACACCAAGGACAGCTATTTAACTTGGATTTCAAAAACCTTAGTCTTTGAGTCATAGGCTGATACTGAAAAATTTGAGAAGTTTTGAGTGTTATAGATTCTACTCAAGCAAAGGAAGTTCAGCTGTTCCAGCTTGAGTGATATCGTGGCTCATTTTATTCCTGTATTGCTACTAAATCAATACAATGCATATGTGCAAACATCCATTTTCTCAGTAATTTAAAAAAATATGTTATTGGCCTCCAAAATGTGCTGAGTATTGTGCAAAGTACTACAAACACATACAAAACAAAAATACTTGATAAAAATCTAAGTCCTTGAAGGACTCAAGCATTGGAAGTAGCAACCAATAATCAGTGACTCCACAATGAGATTAGTGTTAATAAAAGCTGTAGGAGGATGGCATACATGGGACTGTAGGAAGAAAAGGGAGGTGAGTTAGAAAAGGTATTTCATAGATGATGATTTCAGAGCTGCACCCTGAAAGGTAAATATGACTTTCCATGGTTGGAATGAAAAAGGAGTTTGTGTCTGTGTGTGTGTGTGTGTGTGTGTGTGGCAGATACGATTATATATGTATGCTCTACTTCATGCAAGTGTATGCTATGTTGAGTGAGTAGCAAATTAATAACGATGCTAATAGCAGCAAACAATTTTGTAGCACCCAGTAGACACTGGAAACTTTTGAAAACACTTTATAGCTATATTATGCTTGATCTTTCTCATAGTCCTATAACATAGATACTATTATTATATCAATTTTACAGATGAAGTAGGTTGATCCAGGTTCTTCAAGAAGCAAATGTTGAGAGAAGGTTAGATATGCAAGGGATTTATCAGGGAAAATACTTGTGAGGCATAATGAAGTGGGATCCAGCGGCAGGTCAGACCACAGTGCAGGTCTATCTTTTATGAAGGAGTAAGAAAAGGAAGAACTCTTGAGTGGAAGATTTTAAAACTGCAATACAGTCAGAGGAAGTTCCACAAGGTCAATGGGAAATCTTCATGCCAGAGACAGCTATGAGAGAAGTCCTGTGATTCCCAGGAAGGGGGGTCTGTTCTAGTATCTCTGCAGTTTTTCAGGGGTTTCCTGTAGAAGCCTGAGGGAGGCATGACATCAGCATGAATGTGGTGGTGTGTTCCAGAAGGCAATGTCTGAGGCCATTGGTCCATTTGATGTTCCCTGCAGCCAGAGATCTGAGAGGCACATACTCATGGTCACCACATGAATAAATTGAGGAACTGAGAGATAATTCCACTGAGCTCACAAAGATACTAAGTGGCAGTTCTCAGGCAGTTTGTTTCCAAAGCCATGTTTAAAGTATAGCACACCTCAGAGCCAGGATGAAGTTCTATTGGATTTCAATTTAAGAATACCTATTCTGGTAACTAAGTGATAGATGGAATAACACAATGAAAATAAATTGAAACTGGAAAGACTAGAGAGAAGGCTGATGCCATCTTCCAGAAAATAAAATTAGAAAATCTAAATTAAAAAAGGCTGCAGCAGATAGTGGGAGGATTTCAAAGCTATTTAATCAGTAGAATCAATAGGGCTGGTTACTGACAGGCTGTGAAGGAGAGGAAAGAGTGAAAAACATCATAGTTGTTTCTACCATTAAGAAATTGAGACTATTTGCAGAAAGTGAGAAAATAATAGTGGCTTAGCAAGAAAAGAAGTGAATTCTCCTTTGGATCTGTTTTTATATATTCAAGACTTTGCCAGGCACGGTGAAACCTCTACAAAAATACAAAGCTTAACTTTGTCCTTTGCTAAATTTTTATTATTTATAATCACTTTGTATAATTTTTAGATGAACACAGGTGGTAGGTATGTTTATAAGAGTAATCATTCTGTTGGCATTGAGACTGATACTCAATAAGGTGGGACAACTCTTCCAAGATCATATGGTTTATGAATGACAGGATCCATATCGCTTAAACCCGGGAGGGGAGGGTTGCAGTGAGCTGAGATCGTGCCACTGCACTCCAGCGTGGAGACAGAGCAAGCCTCCATCTAAAAAAAGAACAGACTAAAAGGTTAAGTTTCATCATATGAGGAGATTTGCAACTTATATCAAATCACGTATTGGAGTTTACAAACTCTTTCACACAGTTCCAAATAAATCTTAATGATTAGCCTGTGAGGTAAGAAATGTACCCATTTTACAGAGATTGACACTAAACTTGATGATGTAAGTAACTTGCCCAAGTTCACATAGATTCTGGGTCAAGGAGCCAAGATGTGATGCCAAGTCTGCAGGCTCCATGTTCAGTAGGTGAATTATGAAAAGTTCTTAAAAGCGGGAAAATCATAGTTGTGACTGAGGAAGGCTTATCTGGTTTCCGAGAATAGAAAAGACCAGCAAGTGGGAAGGCCAAAGTTGAAGGTGAGTAGGGTAAAAACTGGTATGTACTTATAATATGTACACAACTTTATAAATATAAAGAAACTGCCAGCCTTACTGGAAACAGCATAAAACCAAAGGACAGACATGTCCCAGCCTGACATTAAATTTGGCAGGTGATTCACATTGACTTGGCAGGGTTGCAGCTCACAAAGAAGGTGTGTGACTTTTATAAGTCTATTTTTACACTGACTCAATGAAGGCTGAAGTCTTACCTTCAGTCACAGACATCAAAGCTCAGCCTTCTGGACAGAACAGTAGGAGCAATAAAAACATAATCTCAAGGTGATTATCAAAGGACAGATTCAATTTTTTTCCAAGAAAATATGTATTTGTGTTTGTATATAATAAAAACAGATAGTAAATGAGGAAGGAAGAAGGCAAAACCAGTGAGAGGAGATATGAGACGGAACAAACGCATAATGTTCAAAGCCGATTTCAGGAGGGAAAAAAAATCTTACACAAGAACTCACCATAATAGACATGTTTGGAGGCAAAGTCAAAACGTGCCACAGTGACACAGAGATCATTAAACTGTCCTGTATCAGAGCTATAGAAGAATCCTGGTATTAAAGAGGTGTCCAATAAGAAAGGAGGTGCAGTGGTCTAGAGAGAGATGAACGTGAAAGTTTAAAGCCCTGGGACAAAAAAAAAAAAAAAAATTATAAAAGAAGGTGGGAATTGAGACTTACCTATGGCAGGTGCAATCAAGAGTATTTTTAAATAGCAGAACTACTTAATATTTGACATTCAATTATGAGTTATGCGTTCTTTCCTTTTACCTCTCATCTGCCACTGCATCCAAATCTCTTGTAAAATTCTCCTCTGTATTAATGCCTTCTGTGAATCGTGTGTGGGGGGAAATCTAGGCAAAGGAGTAAAGGAGTAGTGGTCTGTGATTGAGACAGACTGGAACAAAGAGGGGCAATAGATCAGAGAGGAGAGACAGAAAGAAGAATAAGGAATCCACGGGAGAAGTTGCAATGAGTAGTGAGCAAACATGGGCTTTGGGACTTGCAGAAATCTTGGGGATGGCATAGATTTCAGGAGACAAAACAACAGCGTTTGAGCCTATCCTGCTTTCTCTTAAAGGACCGTGGAGCTCAGTTGATGCCTGGTTATTTGGGTGTCCTCCCCTATTCCTGTGGTATAGTCCCTACTAACTTTGTAATTATTATGGCAAAAAAACCAGCCACCATTTTATGAACACTTCCTAGAAGCAGAATACAGTGTCTCACCATGCGACCTTGGACAAAATATTTAACCACATTTAGCCTCATTTATTTTCCTAATTTGTAAAATTGGCATAATAATAGGTAATAATACTTATTCAATAAAAGCTTATTATTATTATTATTGCTCTGTACTCATTGATCTCTGGGTTATGAATAGCCTTAGTACCTTTTGACCATAGTTCCCCAACTATGTTAAACACAACTGTGTTCTCTTAAGTTCTGCTACATACAGCAGTTGATCCTGTTACTCTAAGAATTGTCCTAGAATTACCCTCTCTTTCCTCATCCACATGCTGTCACATCCAGTCTGTCAGTGAATCCAAGTGAGTCTAACAGAAAACTTTTTGTAAAATCAGTTCACTCCACTCTATCTCCACTCCAGACACTCTTGTCTCAACCACTCTCACCTGGGCGATGGCATTTTTCTCCGTGCTGTCCTCCCATCTTTCTACTACATTCTCTTTGCCACATGGCAGTCCAGTGGTCTTTATAAAAGGTAAATCGGCCAGGCGCTGTGTTTCACACCTGTAATCCCAGCACTTCAGGGGGCCGAAGTGGGCGGATCACAAGGTCAGGAGTTCAAGACCAGTCTGGCCAACATGGAGAAACCCCGTCTCTACTAAAATCACAAAAATTGGCCAGGCATGGTGGCACATGCCTGTAATCCCAGCTACGGGGGAAGCTGAGGCAGGAGAATTGCTTGAACCTGGGAGGCGCAGGTTGCAGTGAGCCTAAATTGTGCCACTGCACTCCAGCCTGGACAACAGAGCAAGACTGCGTCTCAAAAAACAAACAAAAAATTTTTAAAAAATTAAAAAGTAAATCGGGCCATGCCATGCTTTCATCTAAGACCAGTTCATGGCTTTCTGTCATGACTGAAAAAAAACTTTAAACGTTTTACTATATCCTATCTGGCTCCACTTCTCCACTTAATGATTGTGTGCCTAACCTTATCTCACTTCCTCTTCTCACTCTGTCCTGACCACACTGGCCTTTTTCTCCCCTCTTTTCCATGGCCTCTTCTGCTGCCTCACTGTCCTCTTCTTCCTTCTCCTTTTTTTTTTTTTTAGTTCCTGGAATAAGCGCAGATTGATCCTTCTTGGAGTCTTTGCATATTCTGTTTCCTTTTGTGAAAGGCTCTACCCCGGTGCTGCCTCATGGCTGGCTCACTTGTGACATTCTGAACTCAGTGTCTGAACTCAAAGCCCACCTCTTCATAGAGCCATTCTTTTTTCTTTTATTGTGGTAGGAGTACTTAACATGAGATCTACCCTCTTAAAGTTTTTTAAGTGTGGAATACATTATTATTGACAATAGGTACAATGTTATGCAATAGATCTCTAGAGCGTATTTACCTTGATTGACTGAAACTTTACGCCTATTGATTAGTAATAATACATTTTCCCTTCTCCAGCCCCTGGCAACCCCATTGCATTCTTTGATTCTATAATGACTATTTTAACTACTTCATATGGGTGGAATTATGTAGTATTTGTCCTTTTGTGACTGGCTTATTTCACTTAGCGCAGTGTCATCAAGATTCATTCATGTTATCACATATTACAGAATTCCATTCTTTTTAAAAGCTAAGTAGTATTCCATTGTATTTTATTCCATTCCAAGTGATTTAAGCAATATCTCACTGATGAGCACTTTTATTGTTTCCAATCCCCTGAAATGGAATAGTGTATGTCTGTGTATAAACACACACACAATGTATGTACATACCACCCTTTATTTATCCATTAATTAATAGACATGTTGATTATTTCCACATCTTAGCTATTGTAATGGACTTAGGAATATGAATACTTCTTTGATGTCCTGATTCCAATTACTCTAGATAAATACCAAAAAATTGGATTGTTAGATCACTTGGTAGTTTTATTTTAAATTTTTAAGAAACCTCCATATTGTTTCCCACAGTGATTGCGCCATTTTGCATTCCCACCAAAAATATGCAAGGGCTCCAATTTACCCATATACTTATCAACACTTTTTCTTTAAGATAGCCATCTTGACAGGTATAAGGTGATGTTTTGCTATGATTTTGATTTGCATTTCCCTGATAATTTGAGACGTTGAGCATTTTTTCATGTACCTGTTGTACATTTATATGTACTCTTTGGAAAAATGTTTATTTAAGCCTTTAGCTCAGTTTTAATTAGATTAACAGGTTTTTTGTTATTATTTCTTGAGATTTATTTTACTGTTGAGTTGTGGGAATTCCAGATATATTTTGGAGCTTAACCCTTTGTCAGATATATGGTTTGCAAATACATTCTGCCATTCTATTGTTGGTTGCCTTTTCATCATGCTGATTTTTTTCCTTTGTTGTACAGAAGCTTCTTAGTTTGATGTAGTCCCATTTATTTATTTTCTTTTTATTGTTTATAATTTTGGTGTAATTTCCATGAAATCATTGCCAAGACCAATGTCATGAAGCTTTTCCCCTAAGTTTTCTTCTAGGAGTTTTATGCTTTCAGGTTTTACCTTTAAGTCTTTAATCCATCTTGAGTTTATGTTTGCATACAGTGTAAGGCAAGAGTCCAATTTCATTCTTGTGCATGTGTATGCTCAGTTCTCTCAACATTATTCATTGAGTAGACTACCCTTTCCTCATTGTGTATTCCTGGTATCCTTGTGGAAGATCAGTTGACCTTACATGTGCTCATCTATTTCTAGGCTCTATTCTGTTCTATCAGTCTATATTTCCACCGAGGGTTTCATTTTGCCCACTGTGTGCTGAGTAGAAGGGACCAGCCCAACCTGCTGCCTCCATTCTAGCCTGTGCCACATCCATCAGAACTCCAAGACTAGTAAGACACAAAGTCAGTCTTTTGACATATCCCTTGGAAAACATGGGTTCTGAATGTATGAATTAGCCCCTTCTCTCCCTCTGGGTAAAACTGGCAGATTGGAGTTTCTTTCTGATTGTATGACACTGTCCCGGGAGCAGGATATCTGGAGAGAGGAAGCTCCAGATATCCCCACCAGTTCCATTGAATCTGGTTGTGTGTTCTCGTGAAGTGCACGAGCTTTTCCATTAGTTTCTGATTTCTCACAAAAGGAATCTGTCTGTTAATTGTGGCTGAATTGGTATGTCTGTGGTGAGGAAGAAGAATTCAGGGCTTTCTATTCCCCTATGTTGCTGTCATCACTTTCCCATAGGCTCATTCTTGATTATTGAATCTAAAAGCTCTATTTTCCCATCACTCTATAACACATCATCCTATTTTACTTTACTTTTTAGATCACTTGTCCCCATTTGAATTTAGCTTGCTTCTATATTTGTTTGTTAATGTTTGTTGTCTATTTCTCTCCTAAAGTGCAATATCCATGACAGAAATGTCTTAACTATTTGACTCAATTACCTGAATACCAAATTAGTTTTCAATAACCAATTAAACTAGTAGTTCTAAAGTTTTGAGAGTCACAGTCTTCCTTATTAATCTGTTATAAGCATTAATTTCTTGCTACAGATAATTCCACACATTTCTAAAATAAAATTTTAGAGAATTATTTGATTCCAAATATAATTTTCATACATATATGATAGCCTAGAAGGCAGAGATCAGAGGATATAACACTACAGAGCCTAGCTCAAGCCATCTTGGCATAGAGAAGTGTGTGTGTCTGTGTGTGTATATATATGTATATACACACACACTTATTTAATAAGTATATATGTATATATACTTTTAATATATTTATTAAATAAGTATATATGTATTTTTAGATGTATTTTCTCAAAGTGTGTATATATATATATTTATATATATATTCACAGAGAGAGAGAGACAGAGAGAGAGAGAGATAGGGAGACAGAATAGCAGCACAGAAAAAGATTATAAAGAATCTCTAAAGCAGCACACAAATTTTATGTGTAAGGCAACTGAGGTCCAGAAAGGCAAAATAACTTATCAATATCATGCAGATAATAAACTGCACTGCTAATAGTAAAACCCAGTTCTCCTCATTCATGATCCAGTGCTTATTCTCAGAACTCATAATATTATCTGTTTCCAACTCTGAAAACTGAAAGAGTTGAATTAATGCCACTAACATCCCTTGGCACTGAAACACCCAAGTTATCTTTAATGAACCAAAAGGCAATTAAAAGTTGTACTTTTTAAAGTAGATCATGTATAATATTCTCTAAATTTGAGAGCTATCTAAAATGAGGCAAGAAAATCAAGAATGGGATGGTCAGGGAAGTAGGTCATTGATTCTAGGTGCCTGATTCCATTTGAGAATTAAAGCAGCTCAAGTCCTAAAAAATTTCTAAACTTCTTTTATCAGAGATGTATGGAGAAATGGAATTTGTCTCTGGAGGGCTTATCATTTCTCCTGAGGCAAGCTGAAAGGAAGATACAGGATTTCTTAACAATATCAAACAAAAGCTAGGGAGTGATAGACTTGGACATTTTCTCTGCTAAATTTTCATTCTGCCCTAACGCTAATATCTTCAATTTGCTGAGGGAGAAAACAAAAATAAAAACAAAAACATGCAAACAACAAATTTCTTGTGGGGATAATTTTTAAAATTCAATGGGTTTACTAAGCTTTTCTGAATCTAGGAACATAATTCTCTTCTCTGATTTGTGTGTGATCGTAGGTGTTTTACTGCAACTGTGACTTGCAATTTAAAGCTTGTTGATTTTTTTTCCCATCTCTTTACCCCTCTAATGAGAAAGTTTAATGTCTGTACATCATCTCAGGTTACACATGCAGATATATGTGAATATTTCAAATAGAAAGGGAAATCATTATATTGATTTTCAAGTCTTTTTTTAGAACAAATTTCCTATTTCATCTTCTGTACCACAAATATATACTCATCTATGATGATCCAGTGAGGTTACAAGAGTGAAAACAACTAATTCCTATGTATCTTCCATGACTTTGCTTCAAATACATAATGATATGGTTTGGCTCTGTGTCATGTCCCCACCCAAATTTCATCACGAATTGTAATCCCCACAATCCACATGTGTCAAGGGCAGGACTAGATGGAGGTAATCGGATCATGGGGGTGGTTTACCCCATGCTGTTCTAGTGATAGTGAGTGAGTTCTCAAGAGATCTAATGATTTTATAAACATCTGACTGTTCATTTCCACGTTTAGTGCTTCCTTCAGGAGCTCTTGCAGGGCAGACCTGATGGTGACAAAATCTCTCAACATTTGCTTGTCTGTAAAGGATTTTATTTCTCCTTCATTTATGAAGCTTAGTTTGGCTGGATATGAAATTCTGGATTGAAAATTCTTTTCTTTAAGAATGTTGAATATTGGCCCCCACTCTCTTCTGGCTTGTAGAGTTTCTGCCAAGAGACCACTGTTAGTCTGATGGGCTTCCCTTTTTGGGTAACCCGACCTTTCTCTCTGGCTGCCCTTAACATTTTTTCCTTGATTTTAACTTTGGTGAATCTGACAATTACGTGTCTTGGAGTTGCTCTTCTCAAGGAGTATCCTTGTGGCGTTCTCTGTATTTCTTGAATTTGAATGTTGGCCTGCCTTGCTAGTTTGGGGAGGTTCTCCTGGATAACATCCTGCAGGGTGTTTTCCAACTTGGTTCCATTCTCCCCATCACTTTCAGGTAACCAATCAGATGTAGTTTTAGTCTTTTCACATAATCCCATATTTCTTGGAGGCTTTGTTCATTTATTTTCACTTTTTTCTCTAAACTTCTCTTCTCGCTTCATTTCATTCATTTGATCTTCAATCACTCATACTCTTTCTTCCAGTTGATCAAGTTGGCTACTGAAGCTTGTGCATTCGTCACATAGTTCTTGTACCGCGGTTTTCAGCTCCATCAGGTCATTTAAGGACTTCTCTACACTGGTTATTCTAGTTAGCCATTTGTCAAATCTTTTTTCAAGGTTTTTAGCTTCTTTGCGATGGGTTTGAACTTCCTCCTTTAGCTCGGAGAAGTTTGATCGTCTGAAGCCTTCTTCTCTCAACTCAT
>NW_012102710.1:2532101-2533257 GCF_000951045.1 Mandrillus leucophaeus
TCCATTATTGCTGTGATGTGGAATTTTCCTATAGCTGCACTAAACAGTATGCTATCAAACTCTTAGTTCTTTATCAGCCTTGCAGGTGAAGGACAGTATCTCTGTTCAGTTGTTTACAATTTTAGACAATTGGATGATATTTTATTTATTTAACCAATTAATTAATTAGTATAATTTTTCCCATGATCCTCAGAACACAACCGCAAAGCTAAATTGTGAGCTGTGAATACATGTAAGTAAATAGACATACTTGGAAATTCACTGGACTTCCTTTACCACATTTTCAGGAACTAGCATTCTCTATCCTAGAATATGAAGTTTATCTTACCATTTGCATCCCATTTGTACTCTGCAAAACTGAGACAGAATCCAGAGTATTTCTGCTTTGCCTGTGATGTCTCACCTGCTCACCCCACACTTATTGTTATCAGCTGTATTCACCCTATTTTTTCCCGGGAAGTTTCCTCTCCTATGCTAAGATAACAGCATACAGGAACAGGGGATATCAGATTTCCCTGCTGCAATGATGCTGAGAGAGATACCAACATTGTATTTTTTATTTTTTATTTTTTTGAGACAGTGTCTTGCTTTGCAGCCCAGGTTGGAGTGCAATGGCACAATCTCAGCTCACCGCAACCTCTACCTCCCAGGTTCAAGCTATTCTTCTGCCTCAGCCTCCTAAGTAGCTGGGATTACAGGTGCACTCCACCATGGCTAGCTAATTTTTGTTTTTTAAGTAGAGACAGGGTTTCACCATATTGGCCAGGATTCTCTCGAACTCCTGACCTCATGATCTGCCCACTTTGGCCTCTCAAAGTGCTGGTATTACAGCTGTGAGCCACTGCACCCGGCCTCTTATACATCTATCACTCACTTTCTCTTGTATTCCATGCCTCAGCTGTCAACCCCAGGACCATTTTTCAAGACGTCATACTTGGAAACAGCTCTGCCTGTGAAGGTGCTGATGTAGACCCCACGTTCTCTGCCGTAATCCACTAATGTTACAGTTTACCCACCAGTCTGCATTTAATTTTCTGCCTCATCAGAATATCTAGTTCCTTGAAACCCACAGGAAATTGCTGCATATATCATGCTTTCTTTCTAGGTTGTATTTTAAAGCCTATCTTTTTATACCCATGTCTGCACCAAACTTTAT
>NW_012102710.1:2535832-2538153 GCF_000951045.1 Mandrillus leucophaeus
GGTGGGAGTGACCCGATTTTCCAGGTGCCATCTGTCACAGCTTCCCTTTGCTAGGAAAGGGAATTCCATGACCTCTTGCACTTCCCATGTGAGATGGTGCCTCACCCTACTTTGGCTCTCTCTCGGTGGGCTGCACTCACTGTCCTGCACCCACTGTCTGACACACCCCAGTGAGATGAACCTGGTACCTCAATTGGAAATGCAGAAATCATCCGTCTTCTGCTTTGCTCACGCTGGGAGCTGTAGACTGGAGTTGTTCCCATTCGGCCATCTTGGCATTTCCCCTGCTTGCACTCACTCCATCCTGCCACCCTTTGAAGAAAGTGCTTGCTTCTCCTTTGCCTTAGATTGTAAGTTTCCTGAGGTCTCCTCAGCAATGCAGAACTGTGAGTCAATTACACCTCTTTGCTTTATAAATTATCTAGCCTTAGGTATTTCTTCATAGCACAGTGAGAACAGAGTAATACAGGTCCTCCCTTAAAAATGTAAACTTGGGGGGTTTCCCCAAATTAGGAGTGGGGAAAGACTAACATAGTGACTTGTAATATGTGATCTTACGTATTTTTCATGGTTAAGAGACATTGGTGGAGACTTTAATGACTCCATTTATTCAACCTGCAGAATAAAATATGAATTTTTTTAGCATCACACATATATTAGTTTTCTCCAGAGAAACAAAATGAATTACATACACACACACATTTATGCATACACAAACACACATATATATCTTCTTATATATATGAAGAAATTCCTTATAAGGGATTGGCCCGTGTGATGATTATGGTGGCTGAGAAGTTCCACTCTCTGCTCCCTGCAAGGTGCAGACTCAAGAAGCCTGGGGGTGTAGCTTAAAGTCCTGAGAGCCACAAAAATTATGGTATGCATTCCAGTCTAGGTCAGAAGGCCTGAAAACTAGGAATGCAGAGGCCAGGAAAAGATGAATGTTCTGGCTCAGGCAGTCGGGCAGAGTTAATATATTTCTCCACCTTAATATTTTATTCAGCCCTCAACACACTGAATGATGCTTAGTCATTGAGAAGGGCCATGTGGTTTGCTTAATCTACCAACTCAAATGCTAATCTCTTCTAGAAACACCCTCTGTGACACACCCAGAAATAGCTATCTGGGCATCTCCTGGCCCAGTCAAGTTGATATATAAGATTATCACAATACACGTTTGATTAACCATAATACTCTTTAGGGCCCAATTTTATTTTCCTGATTTATAGTCCCATCCCCAACATTACAAGCCCCTTCCTCACACTACCAACCATTGGTTTCAGTCATACGTAAAAACTTAAACATTTCCACCAAACACAGTTATATTATAATTATTTATGCCTTCACGTATGCTAGGCTCTTTCTGGGATTTTTTTTCTTCATATCTACATTTAATCATTCTTAAATATTGAAAGAAAGAATTGTCTCTTCTGTAAAGACTTTTCTGATGCTTACAAAGAGTGTTCATGGCTGCTTCTCTTGTACTTGCCCATTATTGGATTTTTCACTGTTGCTTTTATAAGTTCTGCAAGCTCACATCTCCTATCATGGACTTTCCTTACACACACTGTCATATAATGTCTTGACTAAGGTCAGTGTCGATATCCCATTGATCTCTGTCCCTTAGTGTATGATACACTATTAAAGGAGAAAATAGAGCAAGGTAGTGCTGGAGAAATGGTGATCATTTGGAGAAGAGGGAGGCTGTAAGCTTCCAGTGGGTGCACCCTTGAAGGACAAGTGTTCTGGGCCCCAGCAGAGCTTCTAAAAAAAAACCCTACTCTTTACAATGCCTCATGACCCGCCAGTTACAAAGGTGGAAAGAAATGAAGAGAGATAAAAGAGGAAGGAGCGTGGGAAAGGGATATGAGGAAAAAAGAAGATGAAGGAAATCAGGAAAAAAAAAGAAAGAATAAGAAAAGTGAGAGAAGAAATGAAGGAAGGAACAAAAAAAGATAAGGAGAGAAGAAAATCTAGTCAGCACATGAGGATAAGTTTAATGAAGATTCATCTGTCTGAACAAATTTTAATTATTTGTTTGTTATTCATATATTTCAACATTGAAAAGAGATGGTCATATGAAGGCAGTCAATCCTGACAAATTTTTATAACTTTATTATTTCTTAGGTATTTTATACATATAAAACAAGTCTGTATTTCCTTTCCCCATAATTTTTACCCATATGCTGAATGGTAGTGTATGATACATACATACTATTCTTTATTTGTGTTTTTTTCACTTAAAAGACATCCTCAAGTTCATTATCACTGCATAAAGAATCTCTTCAATTGTAATGATTACTTAAATTCCATTGAAT
>NW_012102710.1:2539333-2579795 GCF_000951045.1 Mandrillus leucophaeus
TAATCCACTAATGTTACAGTTTACCCACCAGTCTGCATTTAATTTTCTGCCTCATCAGAATATCTAGTTCCTTGAAACCCACAGGAAATTGCTGCATATATCATGCTTTCTTTCTAGGTTGTATTTTAAAGCCTATCTTTTTATACCCATGTCTGCACCAAACTTTATATCGGTTTATCCCTTTTGTACATTCATTAAGCATCCTGTTGAAGAAATTTGAGATGGATAAATTCCAATTTTTTTTTTAGACAGAATCTCTTCTGTCGCCAAGGCTGAAGTGCAGTGGTGCAATCTCGGCTCACTACAACGTCCACCTCCTGGGCTCAAGTAATCCTCCTGCCTTAGCCTCCTGAGTAGCTGAGATTATGGGCACCTGCTACCATGCTTGGCCAATTTTTGGTATTTTTAGCAGAGATGGAATTTTGCCATGGTCTCGAACTCCTAGCCTCATGTGATCTGCCTCATCAAGTGATCTGCCCGCCTCAGCCTCCCAAAGTGCTGTGATTACAGGTGTGAGCCATTGTGCCTGGCCACCAATTCTCCACCTTCATGTAATCTACCCAGTTTCCTAATCTGATGACTTGTACAACTGTAAATTTATAGACCCTAATGCCAGTTTTAATTTAAAACCTGCCAAACACACCTTAAGATTTATTTTTGGTCATACTGTTTTTTCAATATTTATAAAGTCAGACCCTTTCCCTTCTCTTCTTACTCTTGCTGGATATCACTTTCACCCAATTTACAGAGAATGAAGAACCATAACACTGAAAATATTTGAAATTTGCATCACTAATTTACAAGCTCACCTTAATCTGGACTCATGCATCTTTCTCCCTTTTGTCCATAATGAGGATGAGAAAGACACAATAAATTTCCCCCTTATTCTACATTTCATTTTTATCACTTTCTATAATTAATTCTAAATATTTTATGTGAAAATTTTGTTCCACAAACTCTCTCTCTTTTTTATTTTTTGAGATGGAGTCTTGCTCTGTTGCCAGGGTGGAGTATAGTGACACAATTTCGGCTCACTGCAATGTCCGCCTTCTGGCTTCACGCAATTCTCGTGCCTTAGCCTCCTGAGTAGCTGGAACTAGAGGCATGTGGCACCATGCCCAGCTAATTCTTGTGTTTTCAGTGAAGACAGGGTTTCACCATATTAACCAGGCTGGTCTCAAACTCTTGACCTCATGATCTGCCCCCCTCAGCCTCCCAAAGTGGGAGATTACAGGCGTGAGCCACCATGCCTGGCCTTCCTAAACACTTTTTAACCCAGTCCAACTTTGGCTCTATCACATCCACCACTCCACTGAAACTGCTCCTGCTAGTGTTGCCTGAGTTATTTAATACACTAAATTCAATGTCTTCTTTTCATTCCTCCTTCTGCTTGACCTTTCAGAAGACTATGGTAAGAGAACAGCATACAAGGACAGAGGATATCGGACTTGTCTTCTGCAAGGATGATGAGCAATTTCTCCCATCTCCAACCACTCAGTTCTTCTTCCAGTCCTAGTTCTCTAGCTTCCCCTACTCAGCCATTAAATATTGGAGATCCTTGGAATCTCTCATAAGCTCTCCCTTGGCCTCATAGTGCTTGCTCAGTGGATAAGTATATTCATTTCTTAAGGTTCATAAATAACTTTTTTTTTTTTTTCTTTTTGAGACAGAGTCTCTGTCACCCAGGTTGGAGTACAGTGGTGCAATCTCACCTCACTGCAACCTCCGCTTTCTGAATTCAAGTAATTCTCCTGCCTCAGCCTCCTGAGTATCTGGGATGACAAGTGTGTGCCACCACACCTGGCTAATTTTTGTATTTTTATTAGAGACAAGGTTTCACCATGTCAGGCAGGCTGGGTCTTCAACTCCTAACCTCAAGAAATTTTCCCATCTCAACCTCAAGATTCATAAATAATCTATTTGCCAATGATTTTCATGTTTATACACCCTACACAATCTTCTCTTTGGATGTCCACGCCCAGTTGTTGATTTGACATTTTTACTAAAATATCTTACAGAAGCTTAAGATCTCTCAAAGTCCCCTCAGTGACATTAGGGTATAGTCTGCGTTCTAATTAGCATGATTTGGGCTCTTCTCTGTCCTTCCTCTTTATCTAATTCAAATCATTCTTTCACCATGCAGCCACTGGCCATACTTCATCTCCCCAGACATGCCACAAACTCTCTTGTGCTTTTTCTGTTACCCTAGACACTCTTCTCATCGGCCAGAACTTTGTCTTGTTTCTTCTCATCTCTAGGCCTCAGCTCATGCACACTTTCCAGGAGAAGCTTTATTTGGCTCCTCAGAGGCAGTAAGACTTTCTGCTTTGTACTCCTGTGGCATGCTCTACTCTGCATCACATATTTACCTCTCTTCTAATTACTTTTCAAGCTCTATCTTCTCTAAACTATAAACTCCATGAGAGTGATGCTAATGGCTGTCTTACTTATCAACATATTGCCAGTCCGTCATCTTAGTGGTCACCACTATCTCCTAATTCTCATGTTTCTCTAGAGCAGGGCCTGCATCAGTAACACCCTGATCTCTCTCTTGCGCACTTTCCCTGCACTCAATTCCTACACTTCCTCTCTCTCAGAGGCAGAGAAGGAAGTTAGCTCATCAATAAGTTTTGGAGAAGGATGGGAACATGCTATTCTCTCCCTTTGGGGACTTGGCTAACAAACTAAAAGCAGCATCTTCCAACAGTTTTTATCAGGATATTTTGATCTTCACTTCTCCATTTTTATTTTTATTTTTATTTTTTTTTTTGTTATACATGTTTCTCAACTAGTTTCCAAATCAGGCAAAGAATGGGAATTTTATTTCTTGGGCCCTTCAAAATCCCAAAACATCCTAGTGCCTGGTCCACTGTACCTATATATTTGCTGAATGAACTCATGACACAACTTACTAATGTATTAAATTTGATGTTGCAAAACAATGAACAATCAAATAGGACTTTGGAATGGAGAAGGATAGAAACAAGGTGGTATAGAGGAAAGGGAGAGGACAGAATAAAGGATTGACAAAGAAGGGTGATTATTACAAGATATTCAATGCAGATGATTTCGTGAATCTTCAAAGCAATCATAGGTAGAAAATAAGACAGAAAGAGACATAATTAAAGTATTAGTTAAATGGAAATAAAAGTTGAGTAAAGGATCTATTTCTCAAAATAGAGGAGGGAAGCTCTAGATAAAAATTAGAAATTAGAGATAGGATTGCAAGTGGTTTGGAGACTGTGTGGTACATTTTGCTTCTTAATAGGTGAGAAAACAGGTTCCCAAGTTTATAAAGCAAGTTGAAAGCAAATTTAAGATCGGGGCCAGTTTTCTTGACTCTGAGCTGAAAGCTCTTTTGTCTCCCCATGCTGCCTCCTTTAAAATGTAGAGAATCTAAAGAAAGGTCAAAAAGAAGAATATACGGAGAAATTGGGAAAATCAGATGCATGATGGAAAATGTATCCTGGGATGAGATAAGTGAATAAAATAATAAAAGGACTCATTTCTAATTCATAGATGTTTTACTTTATTCAACATTTCGTGGCTATGATTTAGTGGTGGTTTGGCACAGAGAACAGGAGAACAAAAAGTAATGAAAATACGACGCTGGTAATACCATCCATCAATCTGAAATATAGAGTACTGGCAGGTCTGCATTCAAGATCAAAAGTCTTAGTTTGGAACAGCCCAGTATGCTCAACCAAATACCAGTATTTCAGAGTTCTTTCATCTAAATTAGAAAAAGAAATGTCATCTGTCTATAACATGCACCCTACGGTGATCTGCTTCCCAAAGAAAAATAAAGCAGTCCAAAGTTAAAGGGACAAACACGTCATTTTGGAGGAATGCTGTTGCTCATTTTCATTTCCCTAAAGAAGTAATGGAATGAGGGGTAAGTGATAATAATTTTCATTGAAAAGTCAAATTTGCTTTGTTGTTCACATTCTTTATGGTTGTTGGGATAAAGGTATGAGGCCATTAACAATAGAGCAGAGCTTTTTTCCTGGATGTAATTTGATTGCATTGCATATATAGTATATTAAAAATCTGTACTGCACCATGCATAGTTTTTGGCTTTGCGAAAATATGGTGGTTGTCACCAAGTAGTATGCAGTGCTTGAGGAAGGCAAAGAACATGCACGGGTGTATGTTTTTCTATTTCATGCTAAGCTAACTCAGATAAACATGTAGCAGAGAAGAAAACATTTTTTGATAAAAACAATTAATTGGTTTTATGAGATATTGATATTGGAAAAGTATTGTTATAAGATTTTCACATAGATATCCTCATTTAATCCTCACCACCACCCTTTCAGGAATGTCTTATTAAACCTGTGACCTGGCTGAGAATTCTGAAGCAGAGACGGTGAGTTTTCCTAATTTCCAAAGCTAGTAAGGGGCACTGATTATATGCCAAGAACTTCCTAAAGATGACTTGACATACACAGAAATCATACCAAAAAAATTATTAAGCTTCATTTTACAGAAAATAAAGCTGTAATAGTGTTCCTCAGTGATATGGCTTCTGAGGACTTATGCAAAACATCAACTCAGACATTTCTGGGGACTAATTTATGTACTTCTCCCTAAATTATCTGAAGGCCATAAAAAGTAGTGTAATAATGGAAGTGATATTGAGTTTAGCCTAACAATTTCAAAAAGGCAGTTGATAGAGTGGAGAAAGGATGTTTCAGGCCAAGGGGAAATAAAAGACAAGAGAAAGAAAACAGCAATTAGGGGGAAACCAGGAGAGGAAGAGGCAGGCCAGTGTCGTTCTTGTAGGTTGAAAGATGGACTTGACAAGGTAGGTGGGGGACTGACCAGCGAAGGTCTTGACTGTGAAGCTAAGGAGTCGGGGAACAATTGCAGACTTTTGAAAGCTTCTATTGGTCTTGCATGAAAGACTGGGTAGTTCTGAATTGAATCCAGGATTCCCATTGTTCAGAATAGACCAACACTTGGCAAAATTTCAACCCCAGAACCTTTTAGAAGTTCATTACAAATCTCAAAAGCTTTTTCAAATACCAAAAGGCCCCAGCACTCCATTTAAATGTAAATATACTTGAGAGTTTAAATTCTAAGATTTAAGAATGATTAGGGGAAAGTACTTGGAAATAAATGTGTAGAGGGAAAAAAATAGAAAAGTGATGAACAGCAAGGGACCCAGGAAAGATTTGAATGCATCCCGTGCTGCAGGTTTTCAGAAATCATTTTTACTATTGCTGCAGTTCTCTTAATGGTGATCATAAGTCACGAAATTCGGAAGTTGACATCAGATAGAAGGGCCATTGGACACTGAAATACAAGAGAATTAAAACCTCAAAATGAAAGCACAGCTGGGTTAGGCAGAGTGATGCTTCCAGGTGGCCGTTTGTATTAGAAATTCGTCAGGTCTGGATCCATGATGAAGGGGTGACTGAGCTGACTTGGGTCCACAGAGAAACCCTAGTCCCATCCAGATGGTGCTCCTGTTTACCTGGTGACAATCCTCATTTTTCTTCTGCTTCTCAGTTGCATCCATATGAGTGTACCCTTCTTGGACTTCAACAGAGAATCAGTTTTACAGTTTTATCGAATATTATCTGGAGACAAAGAAGATGGCAGATGCTGAGCTTCTTGATATTGCCATTTGTAAAAAAGAATGCAGAGAAAGTAAAGGGGCAAGGCTAGAGGGTAAACTTGCCCTTGTTTCCAATGAAGAAATACGCACTATGGATATTTCTAACCCTTACTGCTCCCTTCTTCTCTTAATCCATTTATAAAACATCTTAATTTTATTAAGTTCTATACAGTTTATATGTTTATAAATAATATAAAATTTTGTTTATTTTAATAAAAATGTATATTGTATTAAAACCCTATATTTTTATATGCTTCTATGAAACAATATAGTTTTTAACATAAAACACAAACTTAATAATTTTAGAAAATACAAAATATACAGTAATAATTTATCTATAAACATACCACAAAGAGGTAACAATTAATGCTATGTTGTTTTATATTTTTCCAGGTTTATACCATAAACACACCTATACAATTTTTGACACAACTGGAATCCTGCTATATGCAAATAGTGTTTCAAAAATTGTATTATTTATATGTCTCTATAAAACAACATAAGGATTTTTAATATACTATTTTTAATTAAAAAGTAAGGGAAAAATCTTTGTTCGGGGTGGGTTAATATCTAAGCAATTATTCATCTTATCTCTCAAAACTATTATTATAGAGAACTTTTAAATATTAAATATGATGTATCTTCTTAAGATACATCATAGGAAATGATCCTTAGCATGCATTGAAAATTACGTGTATAGTGTGGAACAGCAAATCAAATATCATATTTTGACCTCAAATGACCATTTGGGTTTGGCTGGACTAATCAGATAGTTTATGAAGATCAGTAGCACCCATTTTGAGTATTTTCAAATAGAAAACAGAAGTTTTCTTTATTAAATAGCCAAATCTATGCACCAATTAAATGCAAAAAAGTATGATATTGTAACCTTAAATAAAACTCTCAAGTCAATGTATTATTGTCCTGAGAAGTTAAAGTGAATTCTTAGATAAAGACATATCTTTCACTTTGAGAATTTCAGAATTCTGTGATTTGGGGCATATACCTGGTGGTCTGGGATCTGCTTTCCACTTTTCCATTTTAACCTAATCCCAGCCATATTATTCTCTCCAACCTTTTACTATCCCCTAAACTTTACACACTTCACCAGTGTGTTCTCAGTAGTGCGAGCTAGCAATGGGTTACTCTCAAGAATTAGATGAGACACTGGGCAGTGAAGACATTTGCCATCTTTTTAAAAAAAGAAAGCTCCATTTTTTAGATATTTTGTGTTGGGTCAAAATGTCCCTGCAAACAACATGGCTTCATGTAGGCAACTCACCTTGTCTTGGGATGTGCTGTGGAAGAAAACTTAAGCCTTGGAGTAAAAGAGCTGTAGGCTTTAAGTGCGAGTCACCTGACACCCTTGATCTTGGTTTCACATCCTTATTTTACACATAGTATTTCAGAAATCCAAAAACAAGCAAACAAGTATTGTAAAAGCTTAGTAATAGTTTCAATAATTTAATCATTCAGAGATAACTACTTTCAGAGTGTTGATGTGTTTCTATCTAACTAAAGATACAAAATTGGAATAATATAAACAGTGTCTTATTTCCTTTGTTAAAGGTCATTTTGTCTTTATTCTACATTAGAAGAATATGCATACTATTTGTCATATACATAGAATATAATTTTCTGAAGCATTCCTGAGATGTGAAATGTATAGGTTGTTTACCATCAGTTATTAGTATGAAAAATATTCTGGTGAATATAACTTAGGTACGTCTTTGAATTCCAAATTAAATCCTCGAAATAGACTGCAAAAAGGATCCTTACAGACTTAAGAAAAAAAAAGCATAAGTGAAGGTATTAATGCATACTGATAAATTGGTTTGTAACATATTAGATTATTTTACATTCTCACAAGTCATGGATAGGACTATTTCAATACACATCTTCAGTGTATCTGTTGATTTTCTTCAAAATGCCACTTTGACAATAAATATTACATTTTTATTGTTATTTAATTCACAATTATTTGATTGCCAGTGAGGCTGAAGTATTTTTATATGTCTATGAGTCATTTGTATTTGTTTTTCTCCAGTCTTTGTTCATATATGTTGTCCACTTATTAACCTGTGTATTAGTAGTTTTAATAATGCTTTAAATGTATGATTATGAAGGTACTATGTGTTTATTAATAATTTTATAAAACTAATAAATACATGAGCAATAAAATTTTATCTCTAAACTTACCACATGAAGATGACAGCTGTTAAAATGCCAGCTCATATTTTTTCAGTTTTATACCACAAACAAATTGACACATTAACTCACAGACAATTATTGACAAAGCAGGAATACCCTCAATAAAAGTTAATCTTATGTTTTCACTTAACCTCAGGATTTTAGCATTTCTCCTATTATTAAATATTTTGTTAAAGCACAGTATTAAATATTGAATAATATATATTCTTCATATGAGTGTGTCTTCATAGGAGTGTGTCTTTACACATTTAATTAAATCACCTTACCTCATGTTTGTATTTCCCATCCTCTCACTGTCATGAATATCCTGGTGCACAGAAATTTAAGTGCAAAGAAATGTAAGACAAAATTTCTCCTCTCCCAAAGTCAACACAGCTATTTATATAGAATTCAAAGATGAAAATAACATTTAGAGACAATAAGAGAAGATAAGTTACAAAGTAAAGTTTTAAGTAGACTATGCTTGGATCATTCAAACAAGAGAGGGAGCCTTCTTGACTCTGCGTGTGTTCTCCCTGGGATTATTGTTTTTCTCACCTTTTCCACTAAAGAACATTTTTCCTCATCTCAAAACTAACTGATCTTCCCGCCTCAGGATTCTCTCCTCTACAAAATGTGCCCCCCACATCATGAGAGATTTGATCTTAAAAATATTTTGCCTTTATAAGATGCACTTGTATAAAATGCATTAACTCTTAATCTTCCTTTTAAAAAATACCTCCTATAACTTATCATGTATTCCTTGGCTAGGCTTTCTTCCTTTTCACAGAATGTATTACTACCTTACATTGCATGATATGATTGGTTTACTATATTATGTTTATTTTCTACCAGATTCCCAGCTACCGCAGGTTAGAGAAGTAGTTTATTTGATGAATCATTAAATTTCCAAAACCTGAAACTATCCCTAACGCAGAACAAATTGCTTAAAAATGTATTACTCACCTTAGTTTCCTTTTTATTCCAAAAGTGTCTTTGCCAGGCTTTTGCATCAGGGTGATGCTAGATTCTTAGAATGAGTTATAAATGAGTCCCCCCTTCTCATTTTTTCTGAAATCGTTTCAGTAGCATTGATACTAACTCTTCTTTGAATATGTCTGGTAGAATTCAGCTGTGATCTATCCAGTCCTGGGCTTCTTTTGGCTGGTAAGATTTTTATTACTGATTCAATTTCAGTACTAGATATTGGTCTGTTTGGGGCTTCAATTTCTTCCTGATTCAATCTTGGGAGGTAGTGTGTTTCCAGGAATTTATCCTTTTTCCCCAGATTTTGTAGTTTGTGTGCATGGAAGTGTTCCTAACAGTCTCAGAGAATCTTAGGCATTTCTGTGGGATCACTTGTAATGTCATCTTTCTTATTTCTGGTTATGCTTATTTGGATCTTCTCTCTTTTTTTCTTTGTTAATCTTACTAGTGGTCTACCAATGTTGATAATCCTTTCAAAGAAACACTTCTGGTTTTGTTGATTCTTTGTACAGATTTTTGGATCTCAATTTTGTTCAGTTCTACTCTGATTTTAGTTGTTTACTTTCTTCTGCTAACTTTGGGGTTAGTTTACTCTTATTTTTCCAGTTCTGCTAGGCATGATGTTAGATTATTGATTTGTGATCATTTTAACTTTTCGTGGTAGCTATTTCACACTTTAAACTTTCCTCTTAACACTGGTTTTGCTGCATCCCAGCGATTTTGGTATGTTGTGTCCCCGCATCCTGATGAACATAGACACAAAAATTATTAATGAAATACCAGCAAACCAAATCCAGTAGTACATCCAAGAGGTAACTCACCATGACCAAATAGGCTTTATTTCTAGGATGTATGAGGGGTTCAACATGCACAAATCAATAAATGTGATTCAACACATAAACTGAATTAAAAACAAAAATCATGTGATCATCTCAATAGATGGAAAAAACTCTTCACTAAAATCCAAGATCCCCTCATGATAAAAACCTTCAATAAAGTAGGCATCAAGGAACATAGTTCAAAATAAATGACAGTCATTTATGACAAACCCAAACCCACAGCCAATATTATACTGAACGGAAAAAAGCTTGAACCATTCCCTTGAAGAACTGGAACAAAATAAGGATGCCTACTCTCACCACTCCTATACAAAATAGTAATGGAAATCCTAGCCAGAGCAATCAGGCAAGAGAAAAAAAAATAACAAGCATCCAAATAAGAAAAGAAGAATTCAAACTCTCTCTTCAGGGATGATATGTCTAAAAAACCCTAAAGACTCAACAAAATGGTCCCTTGAACTGATAAACAACTTCAGTAAAGTTTCAGGATGCAAACAAATGTACAAAAATCGGAAGCATTTCTATACACCAATAATGTTCAAGTTGAGAACCACATCAAGAACTCAATCTCATTTAGAATAGCCACAAAAAATAAAATACCTATAAATATATCTAACCAAGGAGATAAAATATATCTAGAAGGATAACGACAAAATACTACTGTAATAAATCATGTATGACACAAACAAATGGGAAAAAGTCCATGTTCATACATTGGAATAATAAATATGATTAAAATGACCGAACTGCCCAAAGCAATTGATAGGTTCAATGTTATTCCTATAAAACTATTGAAGTCATTTTTCACTGATTAAAAAAAATTCTCAATTTCATGTAGAACCAAAAAAAGACCCTGAATAGCCAAAGCAGTCCTAAGCAAAAAGATCAAAGCTAAAGGCATCACATTACCCAACAAACTATTCTATAAGACTACTGGAACCAAAACAACACGACACTGGTACAAAAACACGTACGTGGAACAATGGAACAGAATAAAAACCCAGAAATAAAGCCACACACCTACAGCTATCTGATCTTCAACAAAGTTAACAAAAATAAGCAATGGAGAAAAGACCTCACATTGAATAAATGGTGCTGAGATAGCTGGCTAGCCATATACAGAAGAATAAAACTGGACCCCTACCCTTCACCATATACAAAAATTAACTCAAAATGAATTAGATTTAAATCTAAGACTTCAAACTATCAGAATCTCAGAAGCAAACCTAGGGCAAACATGGTGCCTACACCTTAGCACCATGCAATATACCCACATAACAAACCTGCACACGTACCCCCTGAATCTAAAATGAAAGCTGAAGTTACTTTTGAAAATAATTTAAACATGTAAATGAGTAAGTACATGTAATAAAAGTATATTATAAAGAATTTTCTGATGTAAATAACACATTGCATTTTATCTCTCCAGCATCCCTGTGGGATGAGCTGCTGATTTCCATAAACTATTTCTCATTCGTGCATTTCCTGACACACGTCAGCTTCTGTTAGAAGCACCAATATGGTTTGGCTGCATCTCCACCCAAATCTCACCATGAGTTATAATAATCCCCATGTGTCAAGGGTGAGGGCAAGTGGAGATAATTGAATCATGGGGGCAGTTTTCCCCATACTGTTCTCATGGTACTGAATAAGTCTCACAAGATCTGATGGTTTTATAAAGGGGAGTTTCTCTGTACATGCTGTCTTGCCTGCTGTCATGTAAGATGTGATTTTGCTCCTTATTTGCCTTCCACCATAATTGTGAGCCCTCCCTAGCCATGTGGAACTATGAGTAAATTAAACCTCTTTCCTTCATAAATTACCCAGTCTCAGGTATCTCTTTATTAGCAGCATGAGAACAGTCTAATACAAGCACTGTTGATGAATCTTACACACTCATCTGTGTACCAGCATTGTGAGGAGTACTGACACCAACAGTGCTCATTTTCATCATTTTCACACATGCTCCTCCTACTCATTACTGTGAATACTTCTCCTATCCAAGTCCTTTCTCTGACTCAGCTTCTCCTGACTTTTGGCTACACTCATTATGGTTCCCCAGAACCAAAAGCATCTCCGAGATGGGCACCTTCTTCCTTGGAGTCTCTTGAATATGGCTTAGTGCTGGTCTTATAGGTCATAATTACACATAGTTTCAGCCATGCCTCCATTACTGTCTCAGATGCTGTCATAAGAACATCCAACCCTCACTTTCTGGCCATTTGCATTCACTTTGACTTGTACAAGTGCCTCACCATATCTTTCATCCACTTGAGATATCCAACATCATTAAACCAAAGTGAAAATAGCCAGTAATAGCTACACATGTGTGTCAATTTACTGAATCATGAACAATAAGTAAATGAATGAATGACTAACTAAGGGCATTTTTGCATAAGATGAATTTTTTAGCTAAAGAAAGTCCTTAGTACATTGATCAATTTTACCTGAATTTCCAAAGCTAGAGTTTTTTTGGGGGGGCGGGGAGTGTTGTAATTTTTGGTGATGTGAAATAATTATTTATTTGATTATTTTCTGCATTTTATAAGGGCACTATGTTAAAAGGAGATCTAGTAAATTTTATAACTCTCTTATTGGTCCTAGACATAATGTTCAGTACTTTCCCTTAAAAGTTTTTATAAAGCATGTGAACTAATTTAATAAAGTGTTATTTCTGATAATAATATCTAATGTTATTGAGTATGGACTATGTGGCAGGCATTGCACAAACTCATTTAATTTTCACAAAAACCTTACGTCACAGAACATGGATAAGGATAGGCTACATTATTCTAATGTAATAAACTAAGTCAAAATCCCAAGGGCTTAGCACAGTTAAGCTTTATTTCTCATTCATGTTACCTGTTTAATGGATACAGGCAAAGGATGCTGAACCAGTCACTCAGAGATTCAAGTTCATAGATGCTCTGCCATATTACATCTACTCCATCTGGAAAATGTGCCTCTACCATCATCATAGAAGGGGGAAAAATTGTGTATTTTTTCTCAGAACCATCTACCTTCACAGGATTTCAACTGGTGCCATGTTTGCCAGAGAAGATAGGTCCAAGTTTAACTAAAGAGCCAATTCAAGCCCACTTGCTATATATTTACACTGATCTTGGCATTCTTGCTTTGATGTGGTATGCAAAGAAGAATTTAGTTATATCTTTTGATGGTTATATATCTCACCAAAATTTTATAGTGAATTATTTGTATAACATTTTGGAAATTCCTACACCTCCCCAAATCCTATCACTTTGGTTTTAGAATCAGCAATGTTGTATTCTACTTATCACATTTTTGGAGAATATGTGAACTTGAATTTTGCTTTAGTTACTTAAATTATACAACATTTCTAGATTACTTTTTTCTGAGTGAGCCTCATTTTTTAAATATTTAAAACATAAAAATAGCAACTGCCTCATATGAAATGTGGCTAGAATTATATGTAAAAAATGTACTATATATGCATAAAATACATGTAAAACATTTATTATCTAGCACATATCTGATACATAATTGATGCTCAATTATGTTGCCTATTATTAATATTATATAACCAGATATTAGTAGATTTTTGTAAAAGTGTTTTGAGAATTCCAGTTATAGAATGTAGACGGTCTATATGATAAAAATTCCAAGGATAGTCTCTTTTTTACAGAACTCATAAACCAAAGAGAAAATTTTATAGTTAAAGTAAATATTGAATAAACTAATGCTAATATACTCCTCAGAATTCAGCCTTTGGAGTCTCAATTTTTGGCAAAGGACTAGATGTTTTGGTACTTTTTAAAGTTTTATTTTGTTTTTAATTGATACATAATAATTGCATATATTTAAAGGCTACAGTGTGAAGTTTTCATACATGCATATATTGTGTAATGATCAAATCAGGTTAATTAGTATATTCATAACCTCAAACACTTATTATTTATTTGTAGTGATAACATGCAAAATCCTCTCTTCTTGCTGCATTGAAATATATAATACATTATCATTTGTATTTTTACATTAATATTGTCATAATTGTCTCTGTTTTAAGAAGCTGCCAGAGCCAAAATAAGATAAGGAGTTTCTGATGATTTAAATAAAGACTCCTGTGAGATTTCCAAATATACTTTTGAGATATTAGAAAATGTTAAGAAGTTGAGTTTTGAATAATGGCCAAAAATGTGTGGCCTCTTCTATCAGCATGCTAAGTTTCACCATATTCTAGCTTATTCAGCAGCTCTTGATAATATAATTTGGAGAGCACATTGATAAGTTCACTTTTTAAAATATCTATCAAATTGCAAGTGTTTTCTTTTTTTAACTCAGAGATTACACTTCTGGAATTTATCCAATGTATACATTCATGTACTTTTGAGATCATATTACAAGTTAATTTCACAGCATTATGTATTAAAACAACATAGTAGAAGTAATTTAAATGTCTATCAATATGGTTACTGGTTAAGCTGCATTTACAACATGGAAAACTAAGACATTTTTAATTTTTTATTGGCTAACTAGTAGTTTCTTTTCAACCATTTCTTAAATTAGAAAAAAAAAAAAGCTGTCCCTTATATTCCGTCAAAAATTATCTCTTGGTAAAACTTGAACTGAATTTACAGTCCACCAATGGGCCACATGATGTGAAACCTTAGAATACATTAAATTTAACGTTGCAGGGAAGTATCCCCATAGAAATGCCACAGGTTCTTTGAGCTTAGTGTTGCTCTACTTGGAGCTCTTTTATCTTCAGAGCTTTCAATGACTGGCTATATTATTTAAGTTTGAGCTCAGATATCACCCCCTCAATGTAGAGCTAAGTTTACTCTTACACATTCTTGGTAGGGATGTAAAATGGTACATTCATTTTGTAAATACTGTTTTGCCATTTCTAAGAAAGTTAAACATACACCAACAGTATAACCTAGTAATATCATTCTTGGTTTATATCCAGGAGAAAGAAAGACATATGTTCACCAAAATGCATGCATAAGAATGTTTATAGTAGTTTTATAATAACCAAAAACTAATAAAAATGGAAAAGTCACTATAATTTTAGCTTGAAAAACTCAGTATCATTATCAATTTCCCTTAAATTCATGTATAATTTTAACATGAACTCAATGAAAAGATCAACTATTATGCTTAAATAATGTCTATATTTTCTATTTTACATATAATTTATATTTTACTGTTATAAACTTTATATGGATGAATAAATAAGAATGGCAAAATAACTCTGAAAATTAAAAGTAATGAAGAGGAAATAGCTTCACCAGATATCACAGTATCTAATGAAGCCTCAATATTTAATATTGGGTGTTACTAAGATATGAATAGATAGATGGAACAGATTTAAAAGTCCAATAATGAACCCAAAGGCATACAGAAGTTGGCATATAGAAATATGAAATGTAATAAACTTGGAATCTCAAATCAGTAAGGAAACAATAGTCAATCAACAAATTGGGGATAATAGATTAGCCAACTGAAAAAAAAAGTAAGACCTTACATGACACCTTACATCAGAAAATAATTCAAAATAAATAAAAAATGTTAATTAAAAATGAAAGCATTCTTCAGTAACTTATGAATTGGAAATGTCTCTGGAACTATTGTTTGAAATCTAGCAGGCTACAAAAAAGTATTAAACTGTAAAGGCACAAAAGCCACACACTGTCTTATAAAAAGAAAGCTGTTTTTTTTAAAAGGACCATGACAAGCTGGGAAAATGTTTACAACTCATATTACTGCAAAGATATTGCTAAATAGTTTCAAAAGTGATTGTGTTACAGGATCTTTGGGGTGTCACTGTTCTGGCCAGAAACCTCTGTGCAGCTGCTGCAGCAGGGTGAGCAGTGCCAGGTGCTGGCACACGTGCCGGCTCTCTGTGGACCAAGCGCATGCACCACGAGCAGCTTCCACAGCTGGCACCAGGGAACACAGTGGTGCCTGGAAGCTTGGAGACACCAGGAAGCAAAGGGCACCAAGGATGGAGTCACAGCCCTGGCTTCCGTAAGCTCTCAGTTCTGGGATCCCCAAAGGGCCACAGCTCTTCTTTCCTTCTCTTTGCCTGCAATGTGGCAGGCAAGGGGCACACTTCAGATCTATTTGTGTTATAGCTCTTTTAGCCTTGCCACTTGGTGGGTCCCTAGTTCTTGTCCTGTGACTAGGAAGAATAAGGTATACAGACAAGTGGAGGGTGAGCAAGAGGAAGAAGAGCTTTATTGAGTGATAGAACAGCTCAGAGGGGACCAGCAGGGAGCAGGTCCTTTCCACAGCCAGGGTGTCCCGATGAGTGTTCAGCTATCAGCAGAAAGGGTAGCTTCTCTCTGCTGCTGTCCATTCTATCTTCTGCAGTTCTCAGCAGAGAGGAGGCCCTAGAGCGGCTGGCTCCTATTTGCAGGCAGGTTGTCCCATCATCTCTATGGCTCTCAGCAAAGAGGGTAGCTCCTCTCTGCATCTGGTTGTCCATCATCTCTGTCCTCTGCTCTGCTCTGGCTGAGCATGTGGTTTTAAACGAGCCTCAGAGGGGAGGAAGTACAAGTCAGTTGGTCCATGGGTGGCCATGGGTGGGTCCAGAAAGGGTACACAAGTCCCCACTCTGGTCCCTGGAACTAGTAGCCTAGCTCCCAGCCTTCAGGCCCTCCCTGGCATAAAGGTGAGGCTTCACTGGAGACCCACCCCCTTCCACCCAATACTCTGACTGTCTCTTGCAGCCCTCCATGGTGCCCATGCTGCTTGAGCCAAGGGACACCTGAATGTCAGAGCCAAGCTGCCCTGAGCCCCTTCCTTGGCTTCCCCCTGCCACCAAAGTCTGGAGGAAGCCAAGGCAGCAGGGGACTGGTTGTATCAATGCTGCCCCAAGTGTGTGCAATCCAGCTGGGGTGTGACAGCATCCAGGCTAGGCTGCAACCCTGCTCCAAGATCATCGTGAGTTCCAGGAGTGGGGAGAGGCCAGGCAGTGGGAGAAGGCACCTTCAAGCCTGCAAGGGCAAGAGCACACAGAGGCTCAGGTTCCCAGCCCCGACTTGGAGGGCAGGGCTGATGGCCCTTGGAGGGCAGGGCTGCTGCCTGCTCCTGATTCCCACCAGCTCTGTGGAGCATGCAGCCTCAGCCAAGCCCCTTCGCAGCCTGGGGCAGGGGCTCTAGGTCCTGCCTGGGCCCAGGCAGCATTCGGGGCAGGGGCAACATCACTATGAGCTCCCCCGATGACACCCCCACTCCCTCACACCACCATCTACACACACATGCTCAGGGTGGCTTAAGGTGGAGCATACTGTGGGCCCTGAGCCTAGGCCCTGGGCCCAGGCATTGGGAGTGTCAGGGCTGCCAGTCACCGTGACATGGGGCAGAACCCAGGACTGCTAGAGAAGCATGATCCAGCCGGCTCTTGCAGAGCCTCCTCTGGAGGAAAAGGAACTCCACACCTTCAGTGTTGGTCAGTGTCTGCACTGCTGGTCCAGTCCCCTAAGTGGGCACTGCTCCCACTTCCTGCCCCGGCCCCCAAAGTGCAGTCTCAGCTTCATACCCCAGGCCCGGCCCCCATGCTCCATGTGCAAGTTGGCACTACCCCAGACCCAGCTCTCCCTTGGGGCCCCTCTCTGCCCAACTGCACTGCTCCCTGTCCACTGCTCCCCCACCAGCGGTGACCTGGCCTGGCCCCACTGGAGGTAGACTGCTGAGAGGCTGCCTGCCTCCTCCATGTAGCCTCCCTGTAGCAGCTGGTGTGATGGCAGTGGCTGCTCCAGGCAGCCCACCGCTGCCATCAATTGTACCAATTGGCATTCCCACTTGCAATGTAAATGTGACTCCCAGCTGCTCCGCAACCTACCCAACACTTAATATCATCAGTGCTTTAATTGTACCTTTTCTGGTTGATGTACAATAGTCTTTTATTAGGATTTAATTTGCATTTCCTTAATAATAAAAATAACTATGTTCAATACCATTTTATATGTTCATTCATCACTTAGATATCTTTTCTTGTAAAGTCTCTGTTCAAATCTTGTATGGGTCTTTTGCTGACAAAATCTTTCAGCATTTGTTTCTCTAAAAAAATCATTCTTATACTTTCACATTTCTAAGATACTTTTTCTGATTATAGAATTTCAGTTTGGCTTTTTTTCCATTATGTTAAATGTGTCATTCAATTATTGTCTGGTTTCTGTAGCTTCCCTAGAAAATTCATTTTCAAGTCTTATATTTGCTAGTTTGATGGCAGTGTGGCCTTTTTTCCCCTCTGTTTTCTTTAAATTTTTCTCTCTGTCTTCTGTTTTCAGAAGTTTCACTATAATGTACCCAGGACTTTTTTTTTTTTATCCTGCTTGGGGTTTGCATAGCTACTTGAGTTTGTGGGTTGATATCTTAATCAGTCTTGCAGAAATCCTAGACCATCATCTTTTTAAATATGATTTCTAATTTATTTTGTCCTTTCTATCTAGTACTTTCATTACACACTTGGAAAACATCTTGACAATATTTCATGATTCTCTTGCACCATTTGGTTTTACCATTCTTTTGTTCTGTTCGTGCTTCTGTTTGGGTACTTTCTCTATTGGTTTGTCTTTGAAGTTATCAATCCTAATATCCTCAAACATCTGTGTCCTGCCTGTTGCTAAATCATCCAATGAGTTCTTAATTCCAGCTACACACTACACACACACACACACACACACAGACACACACACACGTGCATATACACATATACACATCTAGGTTATTCATTTGAGCTTGATGTAGATTTTATTTGATTTTTGAAATTCTTTGTCTTTTAATCTATTTTTGTCTACTTTTGCCTCCACTTTCTTTAGTATGGTAATCCTAGTTACTTTTAAATTATTTCTACTAACTCTATCATCTGGATCACATATAGATTTGTTTGTAATTTGTGTTTATTTTTTCATTATCATTCACCCTTTTCTTCTTTGTGTATTTAGTAATTTTTTTTCTATTATGTGCTAGACATAAGGTTCCAGAATACTGTAAAAGTTCCTAATGATGTCGTACATCAGAGAAGGCGCCCCCTTTCTCCAGTTATGTAGATGGAGTGAGGTGCTAATTATCTCAATCCAAACAGGGGTTGCTCTGGGTCCTGTCTGAGTGGTTTTCTATTCCTCGGACATGGACTTTCTGGGCTGTTGGTAAAGTCTGGCAAGTTTCTGCTTTTTCATCCCTAAAAGATGGTGGGAAATTCAGTTCTGTTCTTCAGAGGATTTTAACTTCCCACCTCACAGATTTTCACAAGCTGAGAAGTGTAAGGAAGAGAACAGCTCCTTCTGGCAGGGACACTACTCTAGCAGGACTCTGTGTCCCTGGCTCCAGGAGGCTGCAAGAGGCATGATTCTGCCTTTTGGAAGCTGTGGCTTCAGCCTCCCATGATTCCCAATAACGAAACAAGTGTCCCAAGAGGACCAATGGCCAAGGAATTGAACTTCTGGTTTCCAAACACTTGTACAAACCCTATATGATTTTCAGAAGTTCCACATGTTCTTCTTCCCATCAGTTGTCTCCCATCATAATCTCTCTTTCTCTCAGAAAAGGCTCATCTGCTGGAGAAGCATGATCCTCAGTCTGCACTCAAATTTAGCAAATGGAGCAGGGAAGGAAATAGCCATTGACATTAGCTTACCTATGAAGTGCCCTTTATCCTATGAAATCTTATTCATCTTGACTTTACTGCTTCTACAACTCTCCATTTAAAGATATAATTTTGATATTATAGATATAATTAAAGATATAATGTTGCAATTTATCACATTTTTCTAATTGTTGCACTGTGAACTTTAGCCTAGAGTAAACTGTCATATTCTTTCTAGAAGCATAAGCTGGAGACGTTATTTTCATTTGTCAGATTGTTAAGAAAATCAAAAATTTTCATAACTCACTATGTTGGGAAAACTGTGAAGAAAACACATTAATATATTGCTGATACAACCCACATGGAGGGCAAGTTGTTTACAGATATTAATATTGCAGATGCTTTTTCTTTGATCCATCAATTATACTTCTAGGAACTTTACTCATATCCTTACAAAATGACATATTATAAGAATATTTATTGAAACATTATTTCTAAGAGCAAAAGATTAGAATCAATCCAAGTGTCCATTAGTAGGATTAGAGAATTGAATAAAATACTAAGCTAACAAATTATTACAGAGGTTTTTTGTCAAATGACATAGAAAGATAATTAAGATTTATTGTTAGGTGGAAAGATAAATGTGCAGATATGAATGTGAGGATGTTAATGTCTGTAGAAATTGGGTAATTTAGGGAATATATATTTGAATTTAAGTGTATGAAAAATAGCTAAAGATACACAAGAGCCTAGTAACATTGAACACCAATTGAGGGATGAGAGAATAAAAACTGAATAGAAGAAAAATGTAGTACAGAAAGGAAATTTTTACTTTATACTTTTATAGATAGTTATAGATATACCATGTGAATTAGTAACTCATTCATAAAATTTAATAGGTACATCTACAAATAAAAATAGTAAAGTTTAATACATTTTAAAGAGAATAATCAGTAATACCACAAATTGCATTTAAAATAAGTACAAGTTGTCATGACTCCAAAATTATGAAGTTTATATTTTTCTAAGACTGATTAAAATTTGGAGGAAATACAGAGAATGGACTATGAGCCAAAGAAATGAGGATCAAAAATACACAGGTGACATTTGGCTTTCCTCAGGTACATCAGCAATCTTAACTTCTAAAACTTCTCATAATAACAACCACTCCCGTAAAGAGAGGAAAATATTTTCTTATCCAAGGAAATAAACATTTAATAACCCAAGTCTCCATGAATCTCACTTACACAACCAAATTGTATTTTTCAGCATTGCTTTCATAAGTAAACCTCCTAGAAGGTAAAGACATTTTAAGATAAAAAAGGTAATATGCTTCATCGAATTACCAGAGAAAACTTTCTGGAAATGTAATGAAACTTCCAGGCATTAGGCCAACTCACCCACAAAAACGAAAAGATTACATGCCGCAGGACTTAGCATCTTAGAAGCAAAGCTTGCAAAGATTGTCTCTAGCATATTTCTCAGTGGAAAATAAAGATAAGTATCTTGGCTATTGTCAAATCAGGAACTTACAACTACTCATTCTTAATATTTGACAGTGTATCAGAATCCAATTACTTGTCTCTCAATGCCTCAGCATTCTCTAAGTATTCTATTTTAGTTGACGGAACATTGGTTTGAGATGAGGAGATGGAGATTCCAATCCGAGCTGTGCCATTAGATGACCTTGGGACAACCTACTTTTCCTCTATGTGCATTCATTTCTTCCTTGGAAAATAAGGTTTGGATCTAGATTATCCCTGTAATGCCTTCAGGCTTCACATACTATAATTCTACATAGGGAAAGAAATTAAACAAATGAAGGTCCTTGAGAGTGAACAATTCAAGTAACACCATTCCTTATGTTGAAATGCATAGAGTGGATTACATAGATTCGTTGGTTCACATTCTTGGAAGCAAGCTAGATTGGAGTTTGGCTGAGTTACCTTCCCTCTAGGTTCCAGGAGTCTTAATTGTAGAATAAGGAAATTGGATTTGATAATCTTAGGATGTTTTAAAGGAGACACTTTGTTCATGAGCTTGAAATCAATGTGTTGGAGAACTCTTTGGCCTTGGTGAATTTGCGATTTTATTCAGATGCTCCTTCACTTACAAAGTGTTTACATCTCAATCGACCCATTGTTAGTCAAAAATATCCTAAATTAAAAATTCACTTAATATCCTGATAAACCCATCATGAAGGCAAAAAACCTTAAGTTAAATCACTGTAAGTCCTTATTAAATAAACTCTATTTGGACCCAAAGTGCCCAGACATTGAGGGTACTGTTCTTCTGCCTCTTTGTCCTTTCCAGTTCAACTAGTCCTGATCATTTCAGTGCCTGCGGAATGAGTGTACGAAAAATTGAAAAAGAGAGAAATCTGGAGGCTCCATCATCTCTCAGCATGCATCTAGACATGAGAGCTATAAAATATTCCATGTGATCTTTCTTCACCAATTAGCAATCTCTCAGCGTTAACACAATATTATCTGCTCATTAGCCTTTAGTCATTCGAAGAATCATCTCTCCTAATGTTTCCTTCCTTTTGATTTAGCTAACCTGTATGCGGCACTTAACTAGCTGCCTATATATTATTCTAGTCTCTTCCATTATCCATCTTATTTAATCTTCATAACAACCCTGAAATGTTAGTATTTTAAGCTCCATTTTACAGTTGAGAAAACTGCGATTTACAGAGGCTAAACCTCTAGCTGAGGTTACACAGTTATCCCGAGGCTACCAGTAGCAGAGCCAAGTTTCAAAGTCAAATTTATAAACCCCAAAGACCACATTTCAAATCACTGCATTGTGGTAGATAATGGAAACATTATCTATTATTATCCTCATTTGTTTTACATCTCCCTCACTATCTGAGCTTTCACTATCCAAGTATGTTCTGCAGCAATTTGCAAAAATGTTTTATCGAAATCTCAACATCCAAATTGAACAGCCACTCTAACAAATTTGTCACGCATGCACGTGTTTATGTTGTTTGCCAGTCCAGGCTAGAGGAGTCAGAGTATGCTGAAGCCTTATCTAGCTATTCTTCCCACAAGAGCACATCAAGAGCTTATATTGCTCTAACGTGTCATGCTTTAGTAATATCATCTTCCCCACATTATTAAGATAAAATGTTTTAAAGAAGGTGCAAAAAGCCAATGAGTAAAATAAGAAAACTGAATAGACTAACAGACAATTAATTAAAAGACCAAGAAAAGTCTATGCACTGGGGAAAAGTTGAAAGTGGTAAAGTGAATTGAAGGAGAAGAAAAGCTGTTATTCTCTCCGAAACATATTCCAATGTGACCCTATCTCACCTATGACACCAGTGACTTCACATGTCAAAATAAACAGTTAATGTCCTACCACTGTTTGACTCAGTCTTTCATCAGCATTTGACACAGTGATTTGATTCTTCCTTCCTGAAATATTTTATTCACTTAGCTTCCAAGATAGCATGTTCTCATGTCTTTCTTCTAAAGTGGTTATTGCATCTCATCTTTCCAATGTCTGTTAAATCTCAATCTTCTGTCTAAATCCCTGTTGTACTTCAGCCCAGCTATGTCTACACTTGTATCCCTATGTGCTCTAAAAAAAAAAAGGCTGGTGTATAATATTTGTTGATATTTGTGGTGCAAATGCTCCCACCTTGGTCAATTTTAAGGCACCATTGTTACTTATGACATTGTGTTTTTTGAAAGTGTAGTATTTGATTCCACAAAACTATTGAAAATATCAACTATGTACTTGAGCTCTCCCTGAATGCCAAATAATTCTCTCAAGCATAATATGTACAAAATACAATGATGAAATTATTTCTTTCCTTAAACCTGCTCTTTTACTAATATTCTTCTTCTTCATAAATGGCACCCCTGTTTATCCAATTTCTCCTCCAAAATTTTTGGCAAAAGCCTACCACTTTCCCTGTTAGCCTTCGGTGGTGAAGGGAACTATTACTAGAAACCTGGAGGTAGAATTACAGTCACGCACTGCCTAATGACATTTCAGTCAACAGCAGACTTCATTTATGGCAGTGGTCCCAAAAGATTATAATACTGTATCTTTGCCTTTTCTATGTTTACATGAACAAATACGTACTGCATTGCAATATTCAATATAGTAACATGCTGTCAAAGTTTGTAGCCTAGAAGTAATAGGCTCTACCACATAACCTAGGTGTGTAGTAGGCTATACCATCTAGGTTTGTGTAAGTGCACTCTATGATGTTCACATGATGAAATCACCTAATATGCATTTCCCAGAATGTATTCTCATCCTTCAGCTATGTATGTATGTATTCTGGGACAATCATCACTGCCCCAGGTGTTTCTCTTGAATAAGAATTTAAGCTTGTAGACTCAGAGCTTGATTCTAGAAAGAGGAAGGCTCAGCATTAAGGAACATCTCTTAAAAATAAAAGCATGCAGCATTATTGGAAGTGTTTCTAGATTCACGAGGTAAGATCATATATAAAAAGTGCAATGATATGATAAGAATTCAACTGTACACATCTTCTAATACCTGCCCTTACAGGAGGGTGACATAGACAGCTTTGATTCCCCACCAGGGACTCAGGAACCAAGGAGACCTATGCTAAGTTACTGCTATACCAGCTTCTGCCCTATGTAGCCACATCACTGCTGATAAGATTTTGGGTTTGGGGCTAATTAGAATGGATACTTAAGCAAATCACATTTCTATGTGCTTGCAAACTGTTTATATGAGCCTGTGTCTTTTTCATGTCAATTCACAATTCACCAGAAAACCTGTCTTGCATATTCAAGCAGGATTAGAAACTGAAAATAGATCTGGAGTCTTCCTATTATAATTATTAAAAAATTAAACATAGAGAAAACTGCACATGGTAATACAATAATGTACCTATCAAGAATATTTAACACTTGATAACAATTTTAAAATGTTTATTTTGGATCCTTTTGTTAGCATAAATATGTATAGTTGCAGCTGTTTCTGTACTCCTCCTTAAATCCATTTATATCGCTCTCTCTCCACATATAACCATTACTGTGAATGTAATATGTATTCCCAGAAACAAGACTTATTCTGAGGATGTCTAGTAGTCATGTACAAGAAACTCAGAGCCTGATGCTACTAAATGATGATGGAAATATGTGTGCTTGTGCATCTCTAAACCCCCAGTGGTTATCATTGTATTAATCTTACTGCTAATATGCCCAGCCAGGGTCCAGCATACATTTTCAAGAGTAGTCACTGCAATATAAGCTAGCCTGCCAGAAATGTCCTCCCGTCTTTGGGAGGAGTTCTTTAGACAATCAGAAATCTCCACTTGGGCATTAAAAATGACCTATGCCAAACTTCTCTCCCTACTTTCTTCCATATCACTTGCATCCTCAGAGAAATTTTTTAAAAAATAAAAACATTCTATGATATACTTTCAAAGTCCACTATTTCATGAGTGTCCCTCCTGCCTCAGAGTTCAAAAAAAGCTTTTGCAAATAATTTTAGTCAAAGCATAGAGCATTCAGTGTATTTATGGCGCAGATCTGCCTCCTGAATGAGCTTCAGATATTCTCACTAGCACCCTACATGTAACAAATTGGAAAAATTCACAGCCACAAGATCAGATATGTAAAAAGGTGAAGAAATACATTTTAAAAAATCATATATTATATTCTTTGCTAATGTATTTGGCACAAACATTATATATTTTTGGTATTTCTATTTAAAATACAAAGTGTATATATATGCATATATATTTTTACGGTGCATATTTTGTTATATATTTATAAAAGTGAGTTTCTATAATACCCTTTGTTTTTTGTTCATTTGAGGCTTGCATAGTAAGTTACTGTCTCAGATGTAGGCATGTTATATTATCAATTAGAATATGAGCCCCTTCAGGGCAAAAATTGTATTGATATAATTTATGATTTCTGTACTATGATTTGCAGTGATTCCTGGAAGATAGTCAGTATAGAAAAAAAGTTACAGAATTATACATTTGTAACCAGAAGGCAAGATGAGCAATGGCAATATTATAAAATAATAGATGCTAAAAAGAAAGTAGATCTTCAGAAAATCTAGGCATCTTTCCTCTGCTTCAGGGATGAGCTGAGGCATGCAGGTAACTGAGGGTCTGAATTGTGATACCTAGTCATCTTATGAACTAAAGGATAAACCATGTTAGATTGAGGAAAGAAGAGTCAAATTTTAGAGTAAAAGTCAAGTCGAGTGGTCAACAGTTTTGATTCCATGATGGAGACCGCTAGAATAAGCATGTCTGTCATCCTCACAATAACAACAAAATATGCTGGGCAAACAATTTTTTTTAAAAATGTATCAGAGAACTGAGGTCACAAGGACATATAACTGACCTAAAATCTGGAAAGAAATAGACACCAGCAATGAGAAGCAGAACTTAGTGTTTGCTGACCATTGCCGCTGAATGCCACTCAAGTCATAGGAAGAACCGACTAGACAATTTTATGAATTGCTAAAGACTAAATGTAGAGTGACAAGAACATGTAAAGCTAGTATGGACCACCGGCTTGAGATGTTCACACTCTTTCAGGCTTTTCTATCAGGTGCTCACGAGGAACACATGGGAAGAACTTAAGAATGCTTTCCCATGGTACTTCTTAAAGGGCAGAAACAGGAATCTCTGCTGATGCTGCTCAGTTCCAAACCCATGTTGTTTTCTATTAAACAAAACACTTGACTTGTGTAAGGAAAAGCAACCAAACTTTAGCCTGAGGACATTGATGAAAACCTACTGGGGGGAAAACAGAGAAATAAAAACTCTACCCCTGGGAGATGAACAAGACTAAATGTAAGACCCAGCTTTACATCTTGAGAAGAGCAGGGATGGCTGTAAAGGCCATACCCCCAAGGTCCAGGTTCACAATGCCTGACTAAGACTGACATCAATCATTAAATAAAACATTGAATAAAACAAATAAAACATCAAGGATTATACGTCATATGTACATATCAAAATATCACATGCATCCTACAAATATGTATTAACGTTATATATTAATTTTAAAAATTAAAAATCAGAGAATGCCTCCAGAAATCGATCGCTCACACTAACAGACAATAACATTAGAACAATTAAAAAAGAGAGAGATGGTTGCAAGAGACAAATTTTCTCAGAGAACCAGTGTAAACGGAAAGCCTAAGGACAAATGGGAAGACGCAAAATCAAGTAGGGAGCAAACTTCAAACCCAGTTTGACTCCTCAAGTAGATTAGGAAAAAAATCACTACATTAAAAGGCTAGAAGAAGGAAAGGCATGATGATCTCCAAGCATCAAAATTATTATGCCTATAATCCAAGAGAATGGGATTGGGAGGATAAGGTGGGAGGGTCACTTGAGTCCAAGAATTCTGGGCCAACCTAAGCAACATCACAGTACCTAATCTCTACTAAAAATTATCAAAAATTAGTTGGGGATGGTGGCATGTAGTCCCAGCTACTTGGGAGGCTGAGGCAGGAGGACTGCTTGAGCCCAGGAGGTCAAGACTGCAGTGAGTTATGATGGCATCACTTTACTCCAGCCTGGGTGACCAAGCAAGACCCTGTCTTAAAATATATATAACACATATTATATATAATAAATATATATTATATATAGGTATATATGTGTCAGTACCTACTGCCCTGCATAATGCTTCAGGCTTTTAAATTTTCAAAAAAAATATATGAGGCAAACACAGAAGCTGAATAAACTTAGTCTCCTGAAACAAAGGAAGCATCAGAGTCAGACTCATATGTGAGAAAGATGTTGGAACCATCAGATAGGAGATTTAAAATATCTGTGATTTGTGTGTTAAAATTTGATTTAAAAGGGTGGACAAATTGCAAGGTTAGCAGGGATATGAAAGCTGCAGAAGAAAATAGTGATATTAAAAACAAAAACAAATAAACAGCATCACAAAGAAAACAGTAATAGATGTGAAAAATGCCTTTAATGCAAGTACCAGTAGAATCATCACAGTCTCGGAAAGAATCAATGAACATAAAATAGGTTAATAGAGATTACTCAAACTGAAATGTAAAGAGAAAAAAAGTAGTGGAGGGAAAAAAAGCAAAATAGAATATCAGCGAGATGAAGGACAATATCAAATGGTGTAGCCTATGCGAAACTGGAACAATAAAGAAGAAAAAGAAAAAAAATCTTGAAAAACAGATGACTGAAAAATTTCCAAAATTTGGGACAGAAACCTTCTCCAAGGTGAGAGGATATGAAGCAGAATAAATACAATAAAACGATGCCTGGTTCTATCATAATCATTGTTGAAAAGCAAAGACAAAGAGAAAATCTTAAAGGCAGTCAGAGAAAAAGGATACATTACCGAAACAGAAACATTTGAAAGAAGTACAGGACATTTCTTAACAGAAACTGTGCAAGCAGGAAGGCAACGCAGTGACATATTTACAATGCTGAAACAAAGAACAAAGAGTCAACCCAGAATTCTATATTTCCTGGGAAAATCCTTTAAAAATTAAGGAGAAAACTTCTGATTCCAGCTCCAACATCTAAAGAGCTCTGGATATTATTACTTCTATCTTTACAATAAGAAAAAGGCAAAGAAAATGAATATCAGTGACTTGTTTTGAGCCCATCATTGAATTGAGGTCACTCACAGAGCACACCACTTCCCCAAATCTGGGCAGACAAGAAAATGCAGAGATTGATAACTAAAATCTGCTCACCTGGAGCAGAAACCACTGGAGACATAAACTGGTAAGAAAATTTAAGTAGTGATGTTCACCAATTGCTGGAGACTGAGTGTGGACTAACATGAAAGAGAAATTCTTGGAGACTACAGATTTAGGGAGGAAGCCACACTTTACCGGGTTTTACCTGTAGAAATTTCAACAGGTTCTAGCAGTGGAGATCCAAGAAGTCCGTCATGGGAGGAGGGGAAGAGTTATCCTTGTGAAATATGCATAGATTATTATCCACAACAAAACTTGAGTCTCCGGTGGTAAAGACTATCTAGCAATATTTTGCAGTATCAAGTAACAGTCCTCAGAGCACATTTTGGAAAAGGTAGGTTGAAATGATTCACATAATTCATCTGGTACAGAGGGAGTACAGAGAAGGTACTCTATCCTGGCAGTTAGTATTGTTATTATTGGGTGTTGGTATCTATTCTTGTCAACTCCCAGTTGAAAACCTTTGAATACCACCTAATTGTCTATATTTCCCCCCCACCCCCAATTGTGTTATTTAAAATATATGCTTTGAGATGAGTCCAAACGCAAATGTTCTTACAGGGAAGAATTAGCAGGGTAGACACTGTAATGTCAAGATGTCTAGGATGGCCTTCTGTCTTCCTGAACAAAATACCTTTCCTACTTGTTTGCAGTTTCCAAAGTCAAGTGCAAACATCCCTATGAGAAGAAAAAAATTATCAAGCTAATTAATATACTTCTTTTCGTAAGACATCAGTTTTGTAGGAGGAACGGGGTTTTAAATGGCTTCCAGATGCATAGAACGTATCATGAGAGTGTTAGGAAGCTCAAAAGGGGGAGGCTGAGGATGAGTTCAAAGATTAGTTCTATTAATTTCACAATCCTCTGCAGGCCTGTGAGTTTCCTCTCTGGTTTACTTAAAGCTATCAATAATTTCAGAACAACAGTCTGTGCTTCTGAGAATAGACGCATGTGATGAACTAGGGCCTTGTTAATTTGCATAAAAATTCTCAAATGCCAACGACACCTCTCCCCAGTTCTATAAGTGTTCCCAAATTTATTTTGTTCTTTACAGCAATCCCTTCTGCTGGAAAAACAAACAACTCTTTGAATCAGACTCATGTTTGTTTACACCCCATGGAGAGCTGGAGAATAGATAGATTAAATCAAAGACTGACTTTGCACAGAAAGCATAAAAGAAAAAGAAAATGCTTTTACAGTCAGAAGTATTATCACTGTTGTGTTTAGTGGTTCTCCATGAGATACGTGGTTCGCTTTCTTGTTTGCCTTCTTTATTATTGCCTAAAATATCATCTATCCCCAAAACTCAGCCATATCTACCTACACTTCATGGCCAGATCCTCTTTTTCGGGAAGTCTCCACTGACTTTCTTTTTCAATATATAATACTGATTTCCCTCTCTGGTATAACCTCAATGAAGAGAATGTCTCCTGATAGGGCACACTGACTTCACTATGTTCAGTAATTCAAAATTGGATCTCACTGAAGCCTCAGGCATTGATCTTCTGCAGCGCTCACTGGTATTCAGTAGGCACTAATTGCTATGGCTATTTAGTGGTCTCCATGTGTATAGCTCTGACCGAATAAGTGATGGCAAGAAGGAAATCTGCAGAGAGGACCAGCTATCCTTACACTCTATTTGTTGCTTCCTACGTAGTCTCTCCTCCTTCCCACATTTTATTACAATATGTAACTTTTTGATTTTCACATTATTTAAGTTCTTTTGCAGGCATCAACTCATTGAAGCTGCATAATAGCTAATTAGGGAGTTCCTCATCATTGTCATTGTTGTCAGAAACTAAGACTTGGTTAGTGAGACAGAGCACCTTGCTGAAGCATGCTCTGCCAGACAGTGGTGAAACCAACTCTATACCAAAGTTATAAATGTGACCCGCATTCTTCTCACTAGAACAATGCTATTCTGTCTCTCCTGTGTGCAACTGGTGACTACAACAAGAGCTTAGGCTTTCTCTGGAGCCAGAGGAGGATGCTCCAACTACAAGAGTAGAAAGAAGGCAGAAAACCTGGTCATTGATCTGAAGCTTCTCAGATTGCTCTGCCAAATTGGGTCTGTGTGGTGATTCATGCATCGTCCTTTAGAAATGTTAAGTTCCAGAGGAAAGGAAAATATCCAAGAAACAGGGACTAGAAATGTTAAGTTCCAGAGGAAAGGAAAATATCCAAGAAACAGGGACCATGGGTATTTTGTTTGATTTTTAAAGGGTTGAGATTCAGAGTCTCTGTAGTGTTGTACTGGGAAAAAATATAAGGCTACAGAAACCAAAAAAATCTTTAGTTTGACCTCCAGGCCCTTTTTCTCACACCTATTCATCCCACCCAATTAATCAGTTGAAGCTCTTGGACAAGTTAAGTATCTAAGTCTCAGGAGCCTTGTGAGTCTCCTCAACTGTGAAATGAGTGTGGTTTCAATAAATACCACAAAGGATGATTATGAGAATTGTGTGACCTAAGGATGTGAATCATTAAATAATCATAATATAATATATAAATGTGAGTGGTTATAAAGGATCTAATAAGTACACTACAACACTAATGTTGTACATTAATTAATTCTCCGGATTAACCTACATTACCCACTGCTTTTGTAAAATATATTGGCAGATGCGCACAGCACCATCAGTATACTTATTGTTTTTTTAAAATAACAGTATGTTATTAGTCCATACTCTAGTATTTCCATACAATTTTGCTCCCCAAAATCAGATTGTATATTTAGCAAAACTCTGTTGTGTTTACTTCCAAATCTATTTATATTTGGTCATACTTGCGTCTGTAATTACAGATGTAATTAAATGTCAGGTCAACTGAAACATCATGGGTATGAGTGAAATGTTATTGATTCTATTATTTCTATTAAAATCAAGTTAGTTTGCTGCTTTGCAAAGAATGGATAATGCTAAATCACTAAAAAACATATCAGGCTAAATGGCAACAAGACCACAATGGGAAAAATAGAAAAGAAATAGTATTAATCTAGAAAGAGCATGAACTCATATGATCTCACAAATGTCTTTAAATCTTAGTCCACTTAAGGAAACTGAAACTAGATGTCACAAAGGATACATGAAGATTGAGGTTTACATAGGAAATACTACAGGAAAATTCAATCGGGTGGCCTGTATTTGAATAAAAGGGCTTACTCCTACTTCAAAACCTTACTGAATGAATGCACACTAGTCTGTTATGAGTTTTAATAAAATGTTTCAGGTAGACATGTATTTTTTTATGATTCTTCTGTTTAACTGACCTTTATGATTAGTCAACCAATGCCTGGTCTCAGTGACATTAAATAAGAGTATTTCTTAATTAATGCAACATAAAATAGTGAACAAAAAATTGGTCTCAAAATTGGTGCTAAAGGAGAGGAAGGGGAGGTCAAACCAGCGATGAGGACAGATACATTTTTATGTTTGGGCTTTGTCTGTACCTCTTGGGTCTTTCCATCTGATGGTCTCCTCACAGTTGCTCACTCATGGCAACCATTCTGGCATTTCTCTCAAGTCAGCCACACAGACATGGCAGCTGTGTGCAGGAGGATGTCACCCTCTGAGAGATGCTTCTGAAAGAATGGGCAGCTCTTGTCCTTTGCCTCTGGAATAAATCAAAATTGCAATGTGTTATAAAGTTGTTACGGACAGCTCAGCCTAGAACTGCAACAAGGATGAATAGGAAGCCCACAGTAAGTCTGGCACCTACACTTTAGCCTGGGCTCAGATGTCCAAAGCAGATCCTCGTCCATCATCTAGGGTCAGTGAAGCTTGAAAGTGAGAACCAATTCCACAGACACCATCTGGGGAAGTGGAAAAACCTGTGAAGCAGAAGTCAGAAAAAATGGCTTGGAGGCTTGGCTGTGACTCTTTCCAACAGGAAGATTCTCGGCAAGGAATAAAATTGCTCTGGGTCTAAATTTCCTCCACCTGTAAAATGTGGATAATAATTTCTACCCGGCCTGCCTTAGAAGTTTCTTGTGAATGTAGGGACCAGAGAGCTCTCCTGATTCTCAAGAAGGTGGCTCTGCCCATCTCCCCATGCTATTCCTCTCTGCACACTTCCCTTACCAGACTCTTCAATGTGTGTGAAGGTGACATTTTGTGAATGTAGGACATTTACTAAGCCATGTTGACCAGTGGGCTTTAAACATCAATATCGACATGCAAGTCTTCATCTTTGCTTGTAGTAGATTGACTTTTGTAGGATTTTCCTCCTAGTAAAGGCAGACCTTCTAAATGACAGACCTTCTAAATGACCCCAGACATTCCTATTTGGGACAGAGTAGACATAGGGGAATAAGACTCCACACTTCATTCTTCCACTCCATTATATATAAAATTTTGAATCATGAAATAAAAGTCCAGCTTTCAGTACTGTGTTTTTTATTTCTCATCTGACTATTCATGGTTTATCACAAACCCAAAGGATAATAGAAGTAAATAATAAGACAACAAAAATTCACTCAAAACACCTACTAGTGAAAATCAAGCAATATATGATTTATTAAATAACTTATTTCATGCAAAATAGAAAAAAGTTACCAATGATTGATATAATCACTTCAGTGTCATTAATGATTGCAAAGGATAAGGGAGGAGACGTCAATTTCTCATAAATATCAAAACTGCAACCTTGACTATGTTTTTTTGACCCCTGCAGAGTTGTACCTACTAACTAGTACTGCTCACTACCACCAAAGATGCAACATGGCTTAGATGAATGATCTCTAAACTGTCTGTTGAGTGAGTATGTTTTTCATTATTGTTGTTGTTCAAGCAGTCTCAGACAAGCAACTAATTATCTTATGCCTCAGCTTCCTTATCTGTCAAGTGGACTATGATAAAGCAGTTCTTGCTTTAGCAATGGGTTTGGAGATCAAATAAGATAACAACTACAAAGTTCTTTGAAAAGTCAAAAATAGAAATATATATGCACATGTGCACACAAATATGTACATATTCATGCAAATACATATATAGTTTTACATATATTTTGAGAACATTTATGCTCTCTTATTCCTTTTTTCAGACGTGCTTTCTGATTGCTCTATATGAGCCAAGCATAGGGTTTACTTTTATAACATGTATGATTTTATTGGAGTCTCACACCAACTCTTTTGAGGCAGGTATTTTTGCCATCTTCATTTTTCTTTTTTAACGGATAAACAAACTCAGGCTTGGGAAAGATGCTCTGCACTGGCCATTAGGCCAGATGTGTTGATCTTACAGAGCTTCTTAGTGAGTTGCAGTGTGTAAAGTTGGGTGAAGTGTCATCCGTGAACTTCCTAATACCTGTTTTAAACACATTATCTTGGGTGAGGTAAGGTCAAGTCAGACACAGATCAAGAGAAAGAAATCAAAAAGAGTCTTAGAGTTTTGTTATACTCACACTTCCCTGGAGAGACACAGCGTGCCACACAGGGACACATGGGGAAGCACCAAAGTCAGTCACAGGCAGAGGGCAAGAGGAACTTTGAGCTAGCACTTTTATTGTGGTTTCTGCAGGAAAAAAGGGTGAGGCTGGGCCCTGGGACATAGAGATTGTCCTCGGTTGTCTGGCAACTGCTCTGAGGCTATTAACAAAAATGTGTCATGGCCTGAAATGTAGGAACCTGATAATAGAAGATGATATATACACACAAAACTACAAACTACATTGTACCATCTAATATTTATATGATAGTTTAAACAATTTGTTATAATTTTTGAAACAAAATACTTGAGAAAATAGTATATATGAGACAGCAATATAAAAAGGTAGTAAGAGATCCAGTCCAGGTCAAAATCTCAGCTAGTCTGCTTATTTGCTATGTGAACTTGGATGAAATATTTAACTTCATTATTCCCCGGTTTCTATATATAAATATATAATACTAGAACCTAACTAGATAGTGACTTCTAGTGAGTGCTCTACATATTGTAGCTTTAAAAAAATGTAGCTTCTAAATAAAGTTATATGATGCTTCATTTGGTCATTCAGAATAATCCATAATATTTTGCTGCCTTAGCTTACTCACAAGATAGATTTTAAGTGAGAAAATATCACAACTATTTATAGGATATAATATCAAGTTTATTGAACGAAGTGAGTATATACGTAAAGTTAAAACATTTTCTAAAATATTAGAAATCTCAAAACAAATTACGTGTGAACTAATGAATGTTTCTGCCATCTCCATCTTATTAACAGAGCCACTGAAAATTAGTGAAGGTTTGTCATATAGTCAAGATACATTTAATATGTTTTATTAATGCATCGTCTCATTACTAATGTAGAAATAAATTGCAAAGAAAAAATGTTAGACTTGAGTAGAGCCTTGGGAATCATCTGGTTTAGCACTATCATCTTAGAAACGGACTTTGATGGCGAGACGGGAAGTCCCATCTTTAAGTATTTTTGAGGAGGTTCACCCTTCAGGATCTCTGACGCAGAGAACAGATCCAAACCCATTTCCCTTAGTAAGGCTTTGGATTTTTCAGAAGGCCAAGCATCAGACACCCATTTAGAACAGAATAAGAAAGCCCCATTAAAGTAGGAGTGTGTGATATCTACCTCACCCTACACATTTTATAGCTCTCCATTCAACCATGGTTTTCTTCAGTATACAAAACTGAAAAAAAAGAAAAAAAAAAAAGCACTGGATGATGGTTGCAAAAGCTGTGTACATTTGCAAAAGTCACTTTCCATTTTGATCGTCACTATCAAAATGGGCTGTATAATGATACTCACCTCCCAAGAATGTTGCTGAAAGTCAATTCATGTGGCCAACACAGTGACTGGCACACAGTAGGCCCATTATAGGTGCTCCTTCAATCTTGGTAGGTTTTCACTACATGTTTAATGGAACCTATATTTTGTTGCCCTCTCAAACACCATAATCCTCTCTGAGGTCTTAATGGATACTTCTATGAATGTTCCAAAGCTCTTCACCTGTTCCTCAAAATGGATAGTGGTGGTACATACGGAAGCAACCTTTACTTAACATGCATCAAACATGTACTGAGAGGGTGTCTACCATGGTCTGTATGTCATGGGATGCTCCCTTAGATCTCTGTTCTCAATCATTCATCACTTTACAATTTTGTGTTGTCATTTGTTAACATCCAATTTCTTGATAATAATTATTTTGGAGGGAAACAGAAGTTTCAGACATGGAGAGAAACACTGCATCACTGCACTCACCTTTGAGGGTAAAGCCACTGGAATTGCAGGAATGACAATGCCTTCTTTTTTGTCAAACTCCAAGAACTGGGGTCAAAAAAACCTGCCACATATCCCAAGCCAAGCTGTGTGGAGATTGGTGTTTACATTGTGTGTAAGCACATATAAAATAAATGATGTGGGAAGAAGGTTCACCATCTATTTTAAAATGCTACCTTCTATTTTAGATCAAACATGTACAATTTCTGTTTAGCAATTTCAGCTAATTGTTGGATTAACATTTTGGGGAACAGATTGCAAACTTCAAAATGGAAAAGATCATTTTAGGGAGGGAAGCTAGGCAGCTGTCAGGGAGTTGGAATTAACATACATTTGCATAACAGATGTACAGTAAGGTGTCTATGACAGACAATCACTGAATATTAATGCTACAGACCATGACATCATTTGCGTAAATGCTGTCTGCTGGGTATTGAGGTTGGTGTGCTCTTTGCAGAAGACAAAGGGCCAGAGAATGGAACAGATGCACCCGATACGCCAATGCATCTTAATTTATGACATCCTCATGAAAGACCTTGTGGTGTGATTTCAGATTTTATTACAAATAATTTGGAGATAAAGGAACTAAGTAATTATCTTTTCCCCTACAGTTAGTCTCTCTCAAAGGAGAGGGTTCATTTGTGGACTGCCATTGTGATGCTCTCAGGAGAGTGGCATTAGTTTTATGAAGTGGGGGTGGGGTGCAGAAGAAAAGGAAAGCGTCCCTGAAAGTCAACATTGTGCCTTGAATGGATTTGGCTATTAGCATGTTGTCAGACACCTGTCACAGATCAACTCACCCCCATACACACACACACTTGAATGAAGCAGCAGGTGATTCCATGGCAGGTTTCAAATGTTTTTTTTTTTTTCAAAGTGAATTAATGTTGAAGTATAAAACTCATTTTGTCAAGTCAATGTTACTAACATATGTTGAGCTTGTACTGTGTGCAAAGCACTGGGTTTCCTTTCTTTGGTATCTTAATCAATTCTTCACTGTCTTCCAGCCAGTCTCCACTGGACACCCTCTCCAGTAATTACAATCCATGAAACTACTTGCCTTTGTGACCTCTCATTGCATAACTAGCCCCTGATTGGCTAATTTTAAATGTTATGTATTTGATCAATATTTATTGGAGCATATAACAGGTGCCAGACCATGCACTAGGTACTGAATATGTAAAGATCCCGGGAGCTTCTGTCCTAAAGACGCTCACTCCCTAGTGGGAATGACAGTCAATCAGTCAACAAATGTTTATTGAGATGTTACTATGCATTAGACATTGTCAAGCTGTGGAAGCATAGCAGTAAATAAAGCTGACAATCACTGCCCTCAAGTTACAATCTTTCCACTGAGGAAGATAATAAACTGATAACCAAATAAACAGTATGGTATTAGATTCACAGGTAAAATAAGATAACGAGAAAGACAGTAGCAAAGAATGACTGGTAGTGATTAGGGGTGGGGAAGGTCTGTTTTCTTTTCAATCATTAAATACCCCTTTTATTATCTTTTATGACCTGATACCTGAATAATGAGAGGGAGGCAGCTACACAGAGCATCTCAAGCAATATCATTCAAGTAGAAGAAATAGCAAATGAGAAGTTCCTGAAGCTGAGTGCACAAGCATGCATATAATTTGATCAGGAGGAGATAAGTCCTAAGAACTACATTGTTAATAGATGTAATGGATGAGAACAAGGGAGAGAGCCCCTGATTCAACAGCTGTATTGTAGTCAGGTCCGAAGCAGTCGGTAGAAAGAATAGAATTCCACTGAGTCTTTTCATCATTGAAGCCCACAAGTAGGGGAGAGATTGAGTATTCAAAAAAGAGAGCACAGCATATGCAGAGACCTTAGAGAGAGATGCAAAGTGAAACATTCCCTGACAATTCCATTTAGTGTGTATGTAGCTAGATCATAAATTGTTTAAAGGAAGTGTCAGAATATAAAGCTGTAATTAGGGCATTAGGGTTAGACTGAAAAGAACTCGCGTGTTAAAATACGGTAGTTTTGGTGTAAAGGAGAGGTCACACTTCTGCTTCAGAGTTCTCTTCTGAAGACACTATGGTTGATCTGCTGGAAAGGATAAAACATGCTAAAATGTGTGTCCCCTTCTTAGGGGGTTATCTCTAACCTATGCAGATAAATGAAGCCAATTTGATATAATTCAAATTCCTTTGATTCTCATCACACTGGCTTACCCAGGATCTTTAACGACCCCAAAATCTACCAGGGAGTTGAGAGAGAATGTCCATGCTAATCCATAGCCACTTCTCATTTTCCTTATCAGTATTATTTGTTCACAAGTAGTTCAGAGGACTCATCACTGCCCACATGTACAGTGCTCCCTGAAAGAATGTCAAAGTCTATCCCCGGACAGAGCATCTACTGGTATTTCCAACATGGCCTTCCCCGGAAATGCCAGAGTAGAACTGCATTTCCTGGAGCAGAAGTTGAACATTCCAATCTCACATAATGTCACACTTGGCACCGAAGCAGTAACCACCCATGCCTCTGTCTCTCAAGAACTCTCTTGAGTGCTGCTTCCTTAGTGTGTGCTTGAAATATCTCTCTCTCTAAAGTCCCTAATACTAACTAGTGATATGCATTACACACATACTCTGTTCCAAGCTCTGTGCTACCTTCTAAACATGGAGGATAGTGTTTCAGCTTCACAACACCCCTGTGGTATAGTATGATTATTTAGTGGATAAGGAACAGAACTCAGAGGGGATTAACTACTTGTCTGGGTCTCACAACCAACAGATGACTGGGCTCAATTTGATATCTATGCAATCTGACTGAAGTGCCCTTGTGTCACTATTGTGCTCTACTGCCTTTCCAAGACCTCAGGGGTGGGCTCATGAAGTTAGAGCAAGAAAAAGGCACCTACTAGTGTTATATTATTTCTCTTTCGTCTTCTGTTACCTAGTAAAACCTCCTCCTCCAAATATGAATACTTCATGAGAATCCTTCATTACCATTACATATCCAATGTCATAGTCAGTTTGAGCTGCCATAACAAAAATACCATACACTGTGTGGCTTACACAACAAACATTAATTTCTTGCAATTGTGGAGGCTGGGAAATCCAAGATCAGTGCACTGGTAGATCCAGTGTCATCTGCTGAGACCCATTCCCTGGTTTATAGACAACCACCTTCTCACTGTGTCCTTACATGCCCAAAAGAAAGATCATCTCTCTCCCACTTTCTTATAAGAATATAAATTCCATTTCTGAGGGTTTCACCCTCGTGATCTAATTACCTTCTAAAGTCCCCACCTCCAATTATCATCACATTGGGGTTCAAGCTTCAACACACAAATTTGATGGGGGAGCCAGGAAATTCAAACTTTCAGGACATGTTACCCAGACATTCTTAAATCACAGTTCACTTAGGTTCGAGAGAGGAGCTTCTTACACAGAGGTTGCATACTCCCAGAAGGCACAGATTACAGGATATGTAGTCCTTATTTTCTATAGCACTAGTCTACCTAAGCCAACTTTAAATTTATTGCTCCAAGCCTGTTTGGTGAGCTCTTCCAGTTTCCCTGCCCACATGAGGATGAAGTAACCCATTAAGACCATTGACTAATGGGGACAGTATGGTATGGACGAAAAGTCTAAACTCTGCTCCACCTTCACACTGCTTTATCACCGGCATGATGCAAGAGCTGGGGCTGCAACTAAGAAGCAGATAAGAACTGGGGGTCAGGTGCAGTGGCTCACACCTGTAATCCCAGCACTTTGGGAGACCGAGGCAGGTGTATCACCTGAGGTTAGGAGTTCAAGACCAGCCTGGCCAACATGGTGAAACCCCACCTCTACTAATAATACAAAAAACAAACAAACAAACAAAAAAATCAGCCAGGCATGGCAGTGGGTGCCTGTAGTCCCAGCAACTCAGGAGGCTGAGGGAGGATAATCACTTGATCACAGGAGGTGGAGGTTGCAGTGAGCTGAGATTGCACCATTGAACTCCAGCCTGGGAAAAAAGAGTGAAATGCCATTTAAAAAAAAAAAAAAGGTTTTATTATTTTCCTAGTACCTTCTCTTCTTTGGTCATCTTAATTTCCTACTCCCTATGCCAAGCAATGTTGCCAATGGTAACATATTAGGTGAGTTCAAAAGTAATGACTGTTTTTGCATTCGTGGAATCTGTCATTTGATATTGAAATACATTCTGAAATAAATGTGGTTATGATAGACATCATTTTAATGGGCATTTCTCGCTTTATGGTTTTTTTGCTTGCTAATGACTTATTACTTGCTGTTTATTTTATGTTTATTTTAGACTATGGAAAAGATGTTAGACAAAAAGCAAATTCAACTTCAAAATGGTTCATAAAACAACCGAGACAACTTGCAACATCAGCAACGCATTTGTTCCACTGAGAATGAACGTACAGTACAGTGGTGGTTCAAGAAGTTTTGCAAAGGAGACGAGAGCCTTGAAAACAAGAAGCATAGTGGCTGGCCATGAGAAGTTGATGATGACCAACTGAGAACAATCATCAAAGCTGATCCTCTTAAAACTACACAAGAAGTCGCCAAAGAACTCTTCATTGGCGATTTGAAGCAAATTGGAAAGGTGAAAAATCACAATAAGTGGGTGCCTCATGAGCTGAGTGAAATTTTTAAAAAATCATCATTTTAAGTGTTGTCTTCTCTCATTCTACCCAACAACAACGACCCATTTCTCCATTGAATGATGACGTGTGACAAAAAATGGATCTTATATGACAACCGGCAATGACCAGCTCAGTGATTGGATCAAGAAGAAGTTTCAAAGAACTTCCCAAAGCCAAACTTGCACCAAGAAAAGGTCATGATCACTGTTTGGTGGTCTCCTGCCAGTCTGATCCACTATGGCTTTCTGAATCCCGGTGAAACCATTACATGTGAGAAGTATGCTCAGGAAATGGATAAGGTGCATCAAAAATTGCAATGCCTGCAGCCAGCTTGGTCAAGAGAAAGGGCTTAATTTTCCACATCAATGCCAGACCACACGTTGCACAACCAAAGCTTCAAAAGTTGAATGAATTGGGCTATGAAGTTTTGCCTCATCCACCTCAGTCACCTGACCTCTTGTGAATCAATTACCACTTCTGCAAGCATATGGACAACTTTTTGCAGGGAATACACTTCCATGACCAGCAGCATCCAGAAAATGCTTTCCAAGAGTTCAACGAATTCCAAAGCAAAATATTTTATACTACAGGAATGAACAAACTTATTTCTCATTGGCAAACATGTGTTGATTGCAGTGGTTCCTATTTTGATCAATAAAGATGTGTTTGAGCCTAGATATAATGATTTAAAATTC
>NW_012102710.1:2580850-2592271 GCF_000951045.1 Mandrillus leucophaeus
CTTGGTGGAAAGTGAAATTATGTTCTGATGGTTCAAAAGGTAAGAAGTTTAATTTTGGACATGTGAACTTTAAAGGAAAATGTCTGCCACCAAGTAGATTTATTAACCAGGAACTCAGTAGAGATTGAATTGTATCTAGAAATATAAAAGATGTTAACATAGACAGCTCAAAATAGTGATTATATCTTTAAGAATAGGATGTGTAGGCCGGGCGCGGTGGCTTACGCTTGTAATCCCAGCATTTTGGGAGGCCGAGGCGGGCGGATCATGAGGTCAGATCAAGACCATCCTGGCTATCATGGTGAAACCCTATCTCTACTAAAAAAACAAAAAATTAGCCAGGCATGGTGACAGGTGCCTGTAGTCCTAGCTACTCAGGAGGCTGAGGCAGGAGAATGATGTGAACCCGGGAGGTAGAGTTTGCAGTGAGCCGAGATCGTGCCACTGCACTCCAGCCCGGGCAACAGAGCGAGACTCCGTCTCAAAAAAAAAAAAAAAATGTACAGAGTAAAACAGAGGAAAAAAAACATACAGAATAGAATTCCATGCAACAGCAACACTCTTATGGCAGGTTGATCTAGGACCTGTCCCTATCCTGACATTAGGTACAGCTAAATAAGTAGGAGCACGCAGAGTCAATGAAGAAGGGACAACCAGGCAGGCAGAAGTAAGAGAAAAGAGTGTGGAGTCACAGAATCAAAAGGAGAGGCATGCTTCCTGGCAAAGAAAGCAGTAAATAATGAGAGCTCATTCAGAAAAAAAGCACAAGTGTCCTTTTGATTAAGGATGGAGTGGCATTTGGTGACTTTAGTGAGAACAATTCCAACAGAATGGTGGCAGTAAAATCTAAATTGCATTGGGTTGAAGAATAAGTATGAAATAAGGACATAGAGATGCCAGTTTAGGTGATGCATTTGAGAAGATTAATATGTAAGGTAAGGAGACGAAGGGTAATAGCTATACGGAGATGGATGGTTGTGTTTCAAATGAGTGAGACTTGAGTGGGTTCAAATTTTGGTAGAATGTGTCTATAAAGGGAAAAATGTTGAAGATATTGAGGAGAGGATGCCAGATCAACACAATAAGATCCCTGAGAAGGCGGGAGAGGTTGCCCTTATGAAAAAGGAGATAAGCCTTGTTATTTTAACAGGAGGAAAGGAGGAAAGCAGATTTGTAATTTTAGTGACAGATACTTGAAGAAGTTTTATTATCTTCAAGAGCTTCTAATTTTCTTTAAAGTAGAAAAATAGCATCTGCTAAGTGTGATGAAATAAGATGACAAAGATTTAAAATTTGTTAAGAATCAAAAGAGTCTGAAATCATTGTTATGAAGAAAGAATGGAGCATGGAAACCTAAACGTGTCAGGCAGAGTCAAATTTTCTGATTCTAGTCTTTAAACATTTTCCACTTTGTCCCCCACCCCATAGGCCTCTTGCAGAGCCATAATGAAAGCCATGCCCTCCAAGCTAAGAGAAAACAGCACTTTTATTTGTAAAGCAAAATGTTCTAGTCCTTATATTTGATCATTCTCCAGACTTAAGCTTCTTCTTCACTTGTTCTCTTACTCTCTTTTCAAATAAGTCTGTGGCTCTGTTTTCTGTTGTGTTAATCATACCATGAACACATTCATGTAAGCGAGTGAATTATACTCTGGCAAAACGACCTGGAATCAACATATGCCATCATTGTAAACATCCTGGATTGGCTTTCCAGTGGCTCTGACCCCTCCCCTACTCATCACCTCTTTCCCATTGTATGTCTCCCAGTACCCACAAAATAAGACAGGCTCATATCTGATTGTTTGACCGTAACTTTGATGGGCTGAGGAGGCACTTGAATCTGATCTCAACTATTTTAGCCGTTGAATCTGATCTCAACTATTAACCTCATGACACATGGAATCAAGTTGCTGTTTATTACAGGATAAGGAAGCAGCTGGTATTAACAACACAGGTGATGCTGTGAGGTCACGAACCGTCAGACACTGGGAATATTAGCTAGGACTTTGGAAGGTCTGCTATGGGAAAACTCAAAGGACATTCCTGAGCTAGGGAGAAGGAAGTTGAACTAAGCTATGTCACTAGTCTCTTTTTCAGTTCAAGGATTATAGTATCAGAAAGGGTATTTAAAATAAATGCAAAACTGTTGTACATAAAGGAACTGAAGTATTCACAAACGTTAATGTTCTCAGAAGAAACAGGGTGAAGAGGAAAGAGCATGATCAGAACATGAGGTAAATCCCAGCTTATGCATTTGCTAACTGAATAACCCTAAACAAGTCACCTAACATTTCTGGCACTGTTTTCTAATCTATAAAATGAAGATAATGTCATCTTTGATTGTTATTCTAAGGCTGCGTTGGGCAACATAGTAGCCACTAACCACATATGGCTATTACAATTTAAATCAGTTAAAATTAAATAACGTTAAACATCAGTTTCCTCCTTGGACTAGCCATATTTGAAGAGCTCAACAGCCACATGTGATTGCTAGCTGTCATACTGAACAGAACAGATATAGAAGATTTCCATGATTACCGAAAGTTCTATTTGACGGCAATGTTCTAAGGATTAAATACAATCTGCAAAAAAAAAAAAAAAAAATTCCCACCATATATTAGGTATTCACATATGACACCTAACTTTTTGTTAACTATAACAGAATTTTAAGACCATGTGCCAAAGTCTGTACTAAATGTGTTACAAATAAAAAAAAAAAAAAAAAAAAATTCCCACCATATATTAGGTATTCACATATGACAGCTAACTTTTTGTTAACTATAACAGAATTTTAAGACCATGTGCCAAAGTCTGTACTAAATGTGTTACAAATATTTAATAGAATTTATGCTGCCATTGTAGATAGGAATGGGAATACTCCCATTCTATGGATGAGGAAACAAAGGAGTAAGAAGATTAAATAATTACCCAAAGTTACAAAGATTAAAAGCTCTTATTTTTAGGAAAGATTAAAATCACAGAGGGAGAAATTATCAGAAATTTCTTTCAAACACTTGTTAATCTGACCACAAATCTATGCTGATGCCTGGCTGTGGGTTTTTATTTATCCTCAGATTAATGGAAAAACTTCAGCTCTGGTAAAAAGGAAGACAGAGAATTTTGAGTATTTTATACAGGAAAGAGTAGAACAGGGTAGGGAAAGCTCTTATGTATAAAGAAAAATGAGGGCTAAAGTGATGGCCTCTAAGGTCTATAATCTTGGATGGGCAGATTCTGAAAGGACTCATATTACGTGTCTATTCTGTCAGAAATAATTGGAAGGTATAGTTATTTATTGCAAGAAATAAACGTATTTTCTCTTTGTGTCTTTGCCGATCAATACCTGCCTCTTTGAGAAGACCTATGTTCTGAGGAACACGTGGAGAGTAGCAATTTTATCTTGAAATATGTTGGGAAATGGGTCCAAGAAGTTGAGTGTAGGATCTCATCAATAGAACAAATTGCACTCTTAAGAAGTGCTGTCTTTGTCTGCCTAAATCCTATGTTTCAGACCTTTATTCATTGTTTTCCAAAAGCAACAGACAAGACATTCAGGAAGAGGCACAACAGTATCTTGTCAAACGCATGCCTGATTCAAAACAACACAGAAACAACAACTACCAGGCAAAAACAAAATGAAACAAAACAAAACACTTCATGAATCTAGGAATAAAGGAATACAACATTGTAGTAGTAATTATATTAGTCAGGAAGGACAAGCTAGTTTATGTAACAATAACAAATATACCAAAAAATCTCAGTAACTTAAGTGGCATAAAAATCAATTTCTCACTCAAATCACAGTTAAACTAAATAAAACTGAGTAACTGCAGCTGCCCTTGGGGAGTCTCTTCCATATGGTGATGAAAGGACCCCAAATCTGAAACTAGTGTTTTCCAAGGGTGGAGAGTCATGGGAGATACTTGCAGAAGACAAACCTGGAAGTATTTTACATCACTTCTGTGCACCTTACATTCACCAGAACCCAGACACATGGTGCACACCACACTGTAAGAGGTCCTGGCATATGTTGGTTTGCTGAGGGTTCAAGTTTGGTGAACACATTGCCTTGTCTCTGAAGAGGTCAGAAAACAAGCATAGACCAAAAACAAGTTATCCATTTATTTTAAAAATAGTCTCTTTGTTTTTAAATAGCTACCCATTTTACATTTCCCCAGACTCTTCTACTTAAATGCTACCTTTCTCATCCTTATCAAATACACTTGACTCTTACTTCATTAAGAATATCAACTCTCCCCACCCCCCGCACCCTGACAAATTTTCCACTGTTTATTTCAGCTTTGTATCCTCCTGTTCAGAGGAACAGCTTTCTTTTCCTTATCTAACGCCACATCCTCTATGTGAACCTTGAGCTCCTTTCCTTCTTCCAGACTTTGAAATATCAATTATGGCCTTTTTTCATATATCTTTACTGCTGTGTGTGTTTATCTCTTCAGCCCACAAACTCATTAAATCTCTTCCATCCTAGAAATGCATTCTTAACATTCAGACTGGACTCCTCCCATAGGTGCAGTTCAGTCTCTACAGGCCCCTGTAGAGTAACCTATCATTGTACGCTCTTGGAAGAATCATCTATAGTGACTTCTAATTTATTTCTAAATATTTGTCTTTATAACACATCAAAATTTCACTATATATTTTTCATGTGACGGTCATTGTTCATATCTTCCACTAGACTTAAAACTCTACAAGGGCCTAACTATATCTGTTTTGTTAACTCCCATTCCTAATGCTAAACCCAGGGCCTGACACATGGTAGTTACTTAATAAATAAATATTTGGTGATTGTATAAATAAATCCACTGCAATTGATGCAAACTAAAATGGTCAACGACATTGCTATTAAATCTGATAGATATATTTCTGTCTTTACCTTCCTGGATTGTTCTGCTGCATTTCACACCACTGATGAGCCGTCTTCTTTAATTCCTTCATGTCCTCAACCCGTCAAAACTCTTAATTTATTTTTTTTCCCTACCTCTGTGATGGCTTCTTCTCAATCTACTCAGTTGTCTACTTCATCTTCCACTCTGCACCACTCAAGTGGAGGCACTACCTGGAGTTTTTTTGTCAGGCTGCTGACCCTCTCAGTAATCAAATTGCTAAGAGTGATGTTATCTACTTTAAATACTGATATTGCCACCCATAGGCTGATGCCTCTTTAAATATATATTAATATCAGGCTTTTAACATGAGTCGCAAAAATTTTGACCAGACTGCCCACTTACATTATACTCTTATTAGTGTCTTATTGAGGCTTCAAATTCATTGATCAAAATCTGAATTAATTACACTCCTCCAAGATTTTTCATCATATTTTAATCTGTATCCCAGAGCCATTATACATGCATGTATCAAACTAAAAACCAAAGATTCATGCCACCTTTCCTTTACCATTCTCCATCCTGTCAATCACTAAATGTGCTCTGCCATTGTACTTTCAAATATTTCTTGGCTCTTTTCTCCCTCTCCATACTAACCAGTTTCCTTACTCATAATCTCCACCATGGATTACCGAAAGCCTCCTACCAATTTCTTTGCCACCAGACCTTTCCAACCCAATCTATTCTCCACACTGCAACCAAGTGTATCTTTTCAGAAACAACAGTCGGATCATTTCATACTCTGATGCAAACCCCTTCAAAGGCTCCCCACTGTGTATAAAAACCAAACACTTTTAAGATAACTTGAACTTTCCATGAACTTATTCCTTCCTACCCTTATTCTTTGTCTTTTTGCATCTCTATCTTCATGGTTAGTGATATCAGTTTTCTGCACACACCCTTGCTCTTTTTTTGCTTTGGTAATGTCGCTTAAGTTAAACCAACTTTTGCTAATGCCTTCTCATCTTTGAAGTGTTATCTCAGGCCTCACATCTTCCAGAAAGTCTCTATACTTCAGTCCAAGCTAGGTTAGGTACCATTCCTCCGTGTTCATATAAAGCTCTGTAGATATTTGTGACATTAAATTGTATGGAGCAGAAGCCCATGGCAAAGCATGTTGGACCGGACATTTGGCTGAGAAATAACATCGTGTGATGCTAAATCATTGAGATTTGGGGGTTAATTGGTTACTGCAGCATAGCCTAGCAAATTCTGAATAAACTATGGTTAGTATATTACAAATGAAGAAAAGTTACGTTCCCCACTCTGTTCATGCAGACAAAGCACAATTCTTTTATTCTTTCCAGCTCTAATATTCACTGGAACTATTTTATAAGGAAATGTTCAAAGAGAGCCAATTTGACTCTAGAAGGAAATGAAGAAATTATGGGAAACTGCTTTGCCTAAGTACATCAAGCATTTGTAGAATAAATGAGTTTGTAGTTTATAATCTGTTTTCCGCTCTAGCAAAGCCAGTGCGGTTCCATCTGAGCTGAGAAACTACTGGAGCTTGAATTATCTATAAAGGCCCTGCCTGTTTGTCATGCAGTCTAACCCGCAGAGAACAGAATTTTCACATTGAAATGCAATGAGGTCAAATTGGAGACCCGGCAAATACTGCTGCACTTTGGTGGCTAGCACATCATGTGCCTTTCCATGTTGAGGCCATTTCAGTGTCCCTTGGGGAATAGCATCAAGAAATGGGCCTTGCAGTGCATATTCAGGGCTCACCAGATATTCACAGAATGGCTGGGCTTTGTCTCTCACCATTCCACCACAGACATACTCAAGGGAGGAAAAGGCAGTGGGATGCTGAAGTTCAGTTTGTGCAATGCCACTTCTAAATAAAGAGACTGCCAAATGTGTCTTGAGAGAAAAGACTGCATATACCACATCACATCAAATGTTTAATCCTTTGACAGATGAGAGGGATCTATAACAGGCTCTATTCCATTGTGAACACTTTGATCATTGCTATATTTTATCTCTTGATTAGTACATATTAGTTGCTTTTGGGCATTCTAGAATCTAAACTGTTTTCTATGCTTAGTGAATTCATCAATTCACCACCATATGGTCCAGGTAAAAGGCAGAGTCTGCCTTTCTTTTAGAAGCCAAAAGACCAGATACACACTTTTCTAGCCTCACTTGCATCTTGGAAGTTGGCACATGTCTTGGTCTCAGCTAATTAAATGCACACAGCATTTAATTGAAAAGAATGAGTACACAGAAATGGGGCTCCAGAGAACACATTCTGGCGACAGTGGCGATGGTGGCTGCAATGTCCATATACCAGGGTAGCAGTACCCAAAGTGACCACAGGAGGGGTGTAAGCTGGAAAATCTAGCATTCATGAGTAGCAATAACAATCCCTAACAAACTCATATTGGACACAATTTTAGCTGGGGTCCTGGTGGCCTGGACTTCCTTGCTCCAGCTCATTTTCTGTCACCAATTCTCCAACCTTCCTGGTGGGGATTCTGTAGTTCTCTGGAAGTCCTTTAATAAAGTCCTTTCCTTCTTACATCAGTCAAAGAAAGTTTCTGTTGTTGCTATGTTACAATTCTTGGCTGATAAACTTTCTCATGTTCATGGCAAGAGAGGAACATTACAAAAATAATAATTATTAAAATGATTGTTAATAAAATCTGTTCATAAAACAAAGGGAAATGGTCTCAGCGTTCAGAATCAGTGTAACTTGTAACATGCTAACATTTTACTTTCTCTTGCTTTAATTTGTCATATTAGATCAGAAGTTCTCAATCAGGGGCAATTTTGTCCCCTAGTAGACATTTGACTAAGTCTGCAAGCATGTTTGATTGTCACAATTGGTGGCAGAGATGCTAATGTCATCTAGTGGGTAGAAGTCGGAGATGCTGCTAAGCATCCTACGTTGCACAGGACAGCCCCCTCCACAATGAATTATCTGGCTCAAAATGTCAATAATGCTGACATTGAGGAACTCTGTCTTATTTGAGGTTGAACAGACCTTAGGACCAACTAATCCCTTGGATTCTTCATATTCTTAGCAGTTTCTAAAACTAGTAGGGAAGACATCAAAATTACTTTCCATGTTTTATGAAGACTTCATATTTTAAAGCGTTTCACCATCCAACAAATAGTTATTGTCAGCTTTGTGCCAGGGATCATGCTAGGATAGACTGGTTAAACCTAACCAAAAAATAAGCAAACATGGTGCTGTCTTTCAAGAGTTTTCACACAAATAGGGAAAAGACACAACAAATAAGTAAAGTAACAAATATTTCCATAGATACAAAATGTCATAAAGATAACAAAAGGGAAAAATGCTTAATTAAGGTATAGAAATTAGCAAGGGAAAATCAGCTTGGATAATATGGACCCAAGGACTTCTCTGAGGAAATGACAATAAAACTAAAGCTGGAAGAAGAACAATATAAGAAAAAAATCTGAATAAAGCTTAGTAATGGAAAGTGCTTGATGACTACAGAATTTAACAGAAACTTGTGTTGTTTTGGAACAGTGAGTGAAAGGAGAGTAGCAGCACATAAAATGAGAGGTATCGAAAGAGATTATAACACAGAGAGACTCAAACACAAAGAGACTCTAAGCTGTGAAGAAGAGATAGTAAATATTTATTCTTTACAGATTGTTTTATTTACTCCCGGTGTAGGGCATTCTTGCATTGCTATAAATACCTGAGGCTGGGCAATTCATAAAGAGAAAAGGTTTAATTGGCTCACATTTCTGAAGATTTTACAGGAAGCATGGCGTTGGCATCCGCTCATCTTCTTGGGAGGCCTCAGGAAGCTTACAATCATGGTGGAAGACGAAGGGGGAGCAGGTAAGTCACATGGCAAAAGCAAAAACAAGTAAGAGAGAGAGGGATGGGGCAGGAGGTGCCACACACCTTTTAACGATCATATCTCCTGTGAACTCAGAGCAAGAGTTTGCTTATCACCAATGGGATTGCACAGGCCATTCATAAGGAATCCACCTCCATGATTCAAACACCTCCCACAAGGCCCCACCTCCAGCATTGGGGATTACAATTCAATATGAGATTTGGGTGGGAAAAAACACCCAAACTGTATCACCCACCCTAGATTCTTGGACTATCTAAATATGGAGTTGCTTTATACTTGTCCAGACTGATAAGAAAAAAAAAAAATGGGTTATTTCACTATGATTAGATGTTCACACTGACAATTTTGTGTCCGATTAGTAAAAATGAAGAATCAATTGTGTGCTAGTGGGTGTCTTTACTTAATAAATTAAAGTGATAAAAAGGATATAATCTGTGAGGGAGAAGTTTGAAATCCTCTAATTAAACCCAACTACTGCATTTATCACACGATGAAACAGAAATACACACAGCAGGTATGACTTGCCCAAGGTCACACAACTTAGAGAACCAACATTTAAGATCAGAATCTCTGTGTGTCTACCTTGACAGTCTTTCCACCAAACCACCAGGCTTAGATGTAATGCATTTGGAGTCCAAGGAGAAGTTAAGCTGGTTAAAGGAGAGAATCTGCTTTTCTCCCTTTGACTAAAGATTTTCCTTGGATTCTGAATGCATTTGAATGTGTTACATTTCCCCTCATTGTCCAGTACAGATCAAATATACTTCAACAATTACCCTTTCCTTCTGCATCATGAATAATTATTGCTACCAGATTAGAGGCCTGGCTTTACCTTTTCTATATATTTGATCCAAATGACTGCCTGGAGGTTTTTGGGTAAATGAACTATGCAGTAAGTAATCATTAATTTCTATTCTATCACCCATGCATGGAAGCCTGTGCTAGTGTTCAAGATGCTTTTGCTTTAGCTGACAAAAAATTGTTCCCACCTTGATGCCTATGACCTGAATTTGTAACTGTTGTTAATTAACATCACGTGTTTTGTCATACTTAATGAACACAAGATAAATAAAAGTTCCAAGGAGACCAATACAGCCAAAAGCCTTCTAAATACCCATTTCCTGCTGGTGACAAGCAGTCCCACACATGAACATCTCCTGGGCTACCCTGGTTAAATTCTGCAAAGAGACAGTTTACGTTTAGAGGAAGGCCTCTGATTGATGTGAGATTAAATCCTAGCCTTTTTTGTTCACTATTTATGAACTCTTAGAATATTTCTTAAGTGTTCTAAAGTTCCCTTTCCTCATTTATAATGGAAGATGATAATGTTCAAAATGATTCTAACATTTATGAAGCTCTTAGTTACTATGTGCCTGATACTTGTCAATATGCTTAATAGGAATCAGCACAAGGTATACATTATTATAAGATCTTGATTATAAAGGGAAAGAAAAATAAGTTATCTGAGTGACTTGCCCAAGATCACACAACTGGAAAATAACAATTGAATCATATTCCAAAGCTTTGTTCTCTTATCTGCATAAATCCTATAACACTGTGGTACAGCTATTTGATTCTTTTTTTTTTTTTGTCTGAAAAATATGTAAAAACTAAGTTTCAGAGAGATGAAAATGTCAAAGCTATTCCATGACCTAGATGGGTAAACAGCCTCAGCCTTGCTCTTCATCCCAGTGCATTTTCATGAAAATCATGTTGCCTCAGGAGGGTTTTGTTATGTTTTGTTTATTTTCTTCCTAAACTATTAGAGGTTACCTGAGTTTCATGAATTTGCCCAGAAATATGCATCTTCTAGAAAGCGTCAAATAGGCCTTAAATTCTGCAGCACTCTCTTGGATTTTGAGACTGGCCATGGTGCTGCATCACCCTTATCTTCGTCACTGCCACTTTTTCCCCTCATTTGGTCAATTACCAAACTACCTTGAAACTACCTTGTAACCAGCTCTAAAGTCCACCCCCTTCTTTCCCTCACTGCTGCCACTATGTTGGCCTGGTTAACCGTTACCTCTTTCCCCCAATAACTCTTAACTGGCTTTATTTCTCCCTTTCTACCATTTTCTACACTGCAACAAGGGTGCCGTTTCTGACATTTGTGTGAGATCATGTCATTCTCGCTCAAAAGCCATTCAGCGGTTTCTAATTGCTCTTAGATAAAAGTGAAGCAAGATCCACAGCTATGTGCATGGTCTGATTCTTTCTCTTTTCTCCAGCCATTATTCTCACCATGTTACTCTCCCCTTCTCCCCAACCACATCACTTTTCTTCCTGCCTGCCCTTCACACAGACTCAAAAACATAACCAGGCTCTACCAGTAATCAGAGAGAACATAAAGAAATGTGTAGACTTTTATTACGTTCTCTACTTGTTTCAACACAGGAAAAGTAACTATCCTTGGAAAATGTGTTCATTTCTGCTCTTCTCCCAGATATAACACTACACAGTTCGTCTTCTCTCTTAAAAACATGACTCCTCAGTCATCACACCCATCCCAACTCTTCTCTTCCTATTAATTTTGTGTTAGTCAAGACTCTTTTTTTTCTTAAGTCATAGAAACCCAACACAAACCATGGTATAATAACAATAACAACATTATATCATTATATCAAATTGTCCCTGTATGCAGATGACATGATTGTATATTTAGAAAACCCCAT
>NW_012102710.1:2598636-2599440 GCF_000951045.1 Mandrillus leucophaeus
ACTGCCACTTTTTCCCCTCATTTGGTCAATTACCAAACTACCTTGAAACTACCTTGTAACCAGCTCTAAAGTCCACCCCCTTCTTTCCCTCACTGTTGCCACTATGTTGGCCTGGTTTACCATTACCTCTCTCCCCCAGTAACTCTTAACTGGCTTTATTTCTCCCTTTCTACCATTTTCTACACTGCAACAAGGGTGCCATTTCTGACATTTGTGTGAGATCATGTCATTCTTGCTCAAAAGCCATTCAGCGGTTTCTAATTGCTCTTAGATAAAAGTGAAGCAAGATCCACAGCTATGTGCATGATCTGATTCTTTCTCTTTTCTCCAGCCATTATTCTCACCATGTTACTCTCCCCTTCTCCCCAATCACATCACTTTTCTTCCTGCCTGCCCTTCACACAGACTCAAAAACATAACTAGGCTCTACCAGTAATCAGAGAAAACATAAAGAAATGTGTAGACTTTTATTACGTTCTCTACTTGTTTCAATACAGGAAAAGTAACTACCCTTGGAAAATGTGTTCATTTCTGCTCTTCTCCCAGATATAACACTACACAGTTTGTCTTCTCTCTTAAAAACATGACTCCTCAGTCATCACACCCATCCCAACTCTTCTCTTCTATTAATTCTGTGTTAGTCAAGACTCTTTTTTTTTTCTTAAGTCATAGAAACCCAACACAAACCATGGTATAATAACAGTAAGAACATTATATCATTATATCAAATTGTCCCTGTTTGCAGATGACATGATTGTATATTTAGAAAACCCCATTGTCTCAGCCCAAAATCTCCTTAAACTG
>NW_012102710.1:2601315-2612368 GCF_000951045.1 Mandrillus leucophaeus
ATCAAAAAAATTACATATACAACATATTTACATATATAAGCATATATAAATGTGTATATATGCCTATATGAATATACACAGGGAGAATAATATGTAATTATCACCATAACTCTAAAGAGTTCATGTTCATGTCCGATTTTATAGATGAAAAAGTGAGAATCGTAAAAGTTATGTTACATGTCCAAGTTCCCACAGCTAAAAACTGTGAAATGAAGATTATTTTTGATCTTCAAGTGCATCTACTCATTCAGATTCTGATATCAATCAATTGTTCCTTCATTCTTTCATTTATTCACTCACGAAATATGATTGATTTTGCTCTTATGGCAGACACTACGCAGGCAATTTTCTCATAACACTTTTGACAATTTGATAATTCTTTTGGGAGACAATTCTCCACGTGTCTCTCACATTTCCACATGTCTTGAATCAACCATTGTTCTGAATTAGCTTTTCAAGGATGTTTATATAGCAAACAGCCTTGTGAGATACAGTCTACCTCCAGATCAGAAAGAAGATTTGTTTTCTGGCTGGTATAATAAAGACAATGTGTCCCTCTGGAACAAATGTTGAGCATGTTTACTAGTAGTCCCCTTTAAAAGGTAGAGATTTTCCAGTCTTAGAGTTCCCCCACTATGATGCAGGCTCATCTACCTAGGCCACTGTGCATTGCCCTATGGGATGTGGGGACAAGAAAAACCAATGTGAACATTAAGATCTTATTGTCTGCTGGGCAGTGAGTAATTAATTTCTTTGCCTCTGATCCAGGAGTCTCTTGTTTCTGCCAGCATCTATGTATGGCAAGTTAATTTGTTAGCTTACAAAATGAAAGTCTCAGAATCTTCACATTCCTGACAAATATGACACAAGAATTATACGTTAATAATTATGGACAATGAAACTTGATTCACCAATGTCCACATAAACTTGTAAGTGGTAGAGACAATATTTGAATTCTTATCTACCTGATTTCTAAGTTATCAAATAAAGTATAAGAAACATAAAGAAGATGAAAGAAATTAATAAAACAGAGAAACAGCTTTAATCAGTCAGCTGTGTACTGCCATATAGTAAACGTGTAAGGAGAACTTTTAGAATGGCTAGAATTATAAAGTGTCTCAGAGCCTGGTACAGGGATTAGTGAGTAGCAAGTAGAGGAGACAAATGATCTTAAAGGTTAAGAGACCTTGGAGTCAAACATCCCTAGGTTCAAATCTGACACTGCAGGACACTGAGCAGTTTATTTAATGTGTTTGAATGGTAATTTCCTTAACACTAAGGCAAAAATAATAGATCCTATCTCACAAGAGAATCATAAGCATTAAACAAGGTAATGTATAGAGCGTTTAGCATGAAACTACACATGTAGAAAATACCCATTAGATAATAGCTATTAGCATTCCTAATAAGTTCTTAATAAAGAATAGGTAAGTGATTGATCTTTCTTCATCAATTTACCTACACCTTAACTATCAGATAATTTACCACTAGTGCACCCCTCCCTCAGTAGTTAGCAATGTAATCAGGTTTATAAATACAAATCACTAGCTGAACCATTGCAACATTAAGAGCTAAAGAGGCCCCGGATTTTAAGTGTGGTGGATGCTAATGGTTCCTTTCTTGTAACAAAAAATACCTCCAAGCTGCAAATTTGAGATAGCATTGAGGCTGAGCACTCACTTTGTACTTTTCTACAAATGGTATGAGAAATTACAAGGCTTGGGGTTTTCTTGGTTATCCATTTGTCTCTTTCCTGTCTTGCAAGTAGAACAAGTACTGCTGTTGCCAAGCAACAGTGCAGTGGTGGGAGTGATGGTGCATGTGTAATGTGGCACTCGGAGAGTGAGGAGCTTAGTTCTAGAGCTGGTCCGAGGGCATTCAAAAGCAATACTGAAGAGTGTACTTTTCCTCATGTCATTCATGCAAACCCTCCAATAATTAAAAGAGCTGCTTCCACTGAGCAATCCGTCACCACCTTCCTGTGAACTGTGGAAAATCCTAAGAATCACAGAGTATAGAAGCTCAGGAGAGCTGCCATTTGCCCTCTCATTGCCTTGGTCCAAATACATGCCATAGAGACAGCAATCCCTCTTGGAAAATAGTCAGAACTTAAGATAGATTCTGAAAGGGGGCTTGGAAATCTCAACTCTAAGCATGCATCCTTTCTATGAAAATAATAGGAGAAGGGTTCCTTTACTAAAGTAAAAATATTTTAAAAAAGGAATTGGGAAGTACAAATGGAGAATCAGAGAGAACACGCAGTTTGGTAATTGGCAGTCATCTGTTCCATGTTATTAAAGAGGAAAAAATGAAGGTTTGCAATGCCTCTGTTACACTAGTAACTGAGCCCTCTGTAATTAATTTTAGTCAAATTTCACTAACATGGAAAGATATATTAACTTGCGCAGTGGGATAAGCAATATTATAGAGCAGTTACAAGCATGGGCTCAAGAGCCAGACTACCTAGGTTTAGATTCCAGCTCTCCAACTTATTGACTGTGTTCTGACAGGTTCATGAACCTCTCTGTGCCCTACTTTTTATGTATGAAATGCAGATAATTATAGAAGCTATCTTACATGACTTTGTAAAGATTACATGAGTTAATACATTTTAAAAATCTAAACTGAAGCAGGCATAGACTAAGTATTAAATAAATATTAGTCATTGCTAACAGTGGTTTCACATATTTTTATTAAGACAGATGCCTCATCCCATTCCTCTATTTTTCTGATCAAGAACTATACCCAGTCTTTATTCAGTGCATGATAAATTTTTGTAGAATAAGTCAATGAGAGGGCAGTCTGAAAATTCAGTTACCTCACTTTTGTTCAATACATTTTAATGCTAGCTAAAGGAGATACAATTCCAAATGAGAATAGGAAAAATATTAGAAGTTTAGTGAGTAGCCTTCACGTCCCCTTTTCCTTGCCTAAGCTGTCAAGTCAAAGATTATACCCTTGGTATGCCATTTATCTTTAAAATAACTTTGAGGTCGAAACAGTTAAAAAAATGATTTTATCCTTCTTCTACTTATTTTTCCTAGTTTTTTTATTCTCCACCATCATTCCCCTTAAGAACATAAGACAAATAATGAAAAGTCAAGAAATAGTGAACATGTAGTTAAAAAATGTTAATTTCAAAATTAGAGGTTAACGTTAACCCCCTATCCCACAGTTTATTCTTACAGGTGACTATCTCTGTCTTCCTGAAGGTCATCAAGAGTGTCCTATACTTTAGGTTGCATCTTTAAATATGACGTTCTTGTCTTGTATTAATTTGTAATGGGGAAATGTCTAGCCTAAACAGGAAGTAAGAAATACCTTGAATAATATCTGGCCACCTTATACCTTAGTAAGAGCCCTGGAACCCATTTGAGTTCTATCCTGGTTTCTTACTTGGGCAAATAGCTTTACCTCTTGGTATATTGCTTTTTCTATCATTAAATTGTGGATTATAATTTCAGCTCTTCATACTTCACCAAATGTGACCATGTATTTCACAATGTATTATTGCTTGAGAGGTTCTCAACAAATTTTGTTCCTATGAAATGCCTCATTTTGTAACTCACCTTTTAAATGAATAGTTATAGGTTTCCAGATCAATTAGTTTTATAAATTTTTTTCTTACTTTTGGAATCTTTGAGATTGTTTTATACTTACCATATAAGGAATGCTGTTCTTTCAACAAAAAGCAAAGCAGGAGTAATTATTGTTCCAGCGATCAAGAAAGCAAACATATAACACATGAGACACAGAAACACAAAGACAGAAACACTATCAACTCGTTATTATTCAACATTTTAACGGTTTTATACAAAGTATATGTTGGGGGGCCTGCGAAATATATGTAATTTTACCAACAAAATAAAATTTTCTCAAGAAATAGCTACTATTTTGAGACAAACAGTATTCTAGGTGCTGAGATAAGGTAAATATATGTAAAAAATTAAAAAATTAAAAACTGTGCCTTCTATGTTACAGATTACAAAAAAATGTCCCAATTTCTGCACCTATTGCTATATCCACTTCTTCTGTCATGTACATTTGTGGTATCCTGTTTCTCTGGCTCTGGATCTAGTCTAGGAGGGAGAAATTATAAAAATCAACAACTGGTTTCTTACATATAATGCATCTAAAACATGCCCATACACTGACTATAGTATTGTGTTAGTTTCTTGTCACTGCATAATAAATTATCACAAATTTAGTGGTCTAACACAACACCTACACATTAACACATAATTCTGTAGGTCAGAAGTTTCCCATTGCATGGCTGAGTTCTCTGCTTAAGGTATTACAAAGATGAAAACAAGGTGTCTGTCAGGCTAAGTTCTTGTCTAAAGCCTCTTGGGAAAAATCAGCTTCCAAGCTCATTCACGTTGTTGGCAGAATTCAGTTTCTCCTAATTGAAATAAAATCTCTGTGTCTTTGCTGGTTGTCAGCTGCGGGTCATCTTCTGCTTCTTGAGGCTGCTCTCAGGTCTTTGCCATATGGCCTTTTCCATCTCAGCGAAGGAAAACGTCACCCATGTTAAACTCATCTCATGCTTCATCTTTTTTTTTTTTATTATTATTATTTCTGTGACCAGTCAGAGAAAGAACTTAGCTTGTAAAGAAGGTGATTTGGGTGGGTCCAGCTCATGTGATTAGGCTGGACCCACCCAAATCACCTGCATATATTAAGATCAGTTGTGCCATGTAAAATAACAGGAGTAAAATCCATCATATTTACAGTCCTGGGGATTACACAAGGCATGTTACAGCACGATCAGGAAACCTGGAGGGATATCATAGAATTCTGGCCATTAGATGTGCCAAGTGGAGGTCATGAGGTTGACTCTGTAGGAAGATCTTGAGAGAAATGAAGTGTGAGAAAAGAGAACACTATGAAAGTTAACCTGACAGTATTAAAACCATCCCAAGGCAAATTTGCTTGTTTCCATTTCCCAGAAGGCTAAGGATTTTAATAATTGAGTGAAAAGGGGCACACACACACACACACACACACACACACACACACACACACTTTTCCAGAGTGCTGGAAATGCTGTAGATCTTCTCTGGGTGTTGTTTGCTTTTATGTGTTTGTCAAAATGCATTGAATTGCATCCTTAATACTTGTATACTTTACTGTATAAAAATTATAATTCACCAAAAAAAAAGGATACCTAGGAGCGAATCAGGCATTGAAGGACATGTAGTCAGGTGATAGAGGCCCTGTGAATCTTAGAAGATGAAGAGATTGACTCAAAACTGGGATGGAGGAAAAGCAGTCAAAGAAGATGTTCTGTTTCTTAAGTGACTTTGAAGGTTATACATCTTTAATATTCATTTTGAGGAATAAAGAATTTAGACTTCCAATTAAATACAGACATTATGTATGTTTTATTTATTCAGTATCCCTTGAGAAAACTTTCTTATAATTGGAGTGTCTCCTTCCTATTTTAGCTGTTCCCAGGAGATTTTAGGAGCTGTGGGGAGCTTGATGGAGAACCCTCAATTGCCTTTTTCATTATTCCACTTACTAAACACCTCAATAATAGATTTAAAATTTCAATGACATGAATATTAACAACAAAATTCCAGTCACAAATTACTCTAACAAAATTGTCCTGTGTACTGTTATTAGGTATGATACTAAAAACATCTTGTCCACAGACACACCTCAAATGTGGAAATGGAGTTAGCACCCACACGATCATTACTGCATGTCTATTCTATGAGAGATTTCAACATGGGCCAAAATAAAAAATCCTTTTAATGATTCTCCCTGATCAGGTAGGGGGTGTATTAGTCCGTTTTAATGCTGTGGATAAAAACATATCGGAGACTGGAAAGAAAAAGAGGTTTAATTGGACTTACAGTTCCACACGGCTGAGAAGGCCTCAGAATCACAGCAGGGGTGAGGTGGGGGAGCGGTGAAAGGCACTTCTTTCATGGTGGCTGTAAGAGAAAATGAGGAAGAAGAAAAGCTGAAACCCCTGATAAACCCATCAGATCTCCTGAAACTTATTCGCTAACTCGAGAATAGCACTGGAAAGACTGACCTCCGTGACTCAATTACCTCCAGCTGAGCCCCTCCCACTTGGGAATTCTGGGAGATATAATTCAAGTTGAGATTTGGGTGGGGACACAGCCAAACTATATTGGGGGATTTTCAAGAAAACCCAACCTCACAAGTAGAATCTTGAAGCAAATGGAGATTTAGTATTAGATTGGTGCAAAAGTAATAGTAATAGTGGTAATTTGCACCAACCTAGTAGGAATAATGGAAACGTAGGGAAGATTTCTGATCACTCTCCTGGCCTGTTAATAACATGACACTTTTTCCCCATTGCTTGTTTTAAAAGAATCAACATTAAATTTGGCTTGAGCAAAAGAAAACTGCCCCTAATTTTTCAAGCATGTATCTGTTGTGAATGAATGAGCTCAGAGAGGCAGAGAGATGCAGACCTTTGGAGAGGGTAAGTTTTAGAACAGGGAGTGTAGAAATAGGAAAGTGGCTCTAGTGAAAAGGGGTAGGTGGAAGAATCATTTCTGTGAGATTTTAGTTTAAAATGGAAGCAGTGAAATCTCCCTTCTCCAAGGTCTTACCTATTTTCTGGTCCCAAATGGTGTTACTATCACTAACAAAATGGGTCTGAGCATTAACATGGCTGGAACTCAGTCTTTGTTTCTTCCTAGTGCCATTTACAGAGACCTCTATGAGTCTCACATATTCCCCCTGAAGAAATCTTCCTTCTGGTTCCCTCCTATCCAGCCCCTCCTCCATCATTTTTGATTCTCCTGCAGTGGGGACCGTGATGATTGTGTTAATATCTTCTTCAGTTGTTTAATATTACTCAAGCACAACAAAAGCAGGGAACATATGGTCAATGCTAGTATATTATTATTTATTTATTATTTATAAAAATAATTTATGGAGTAGTTAATATTCTGGCCCAATTTGAAGTCTCTCATAGACTGGACATACAGTAATGATCATGTGGGTGCTAATGTCTTATCATAACTCCACTTCCACATTTGAGTTGTGTCTGTGGACAGAATGTTTTTAGTATTATATTTAATAATGATACAAGGACAATTTTGTCAGAGTAATTTGTTACTTGAATTTTGCTGTTAATACCCAGGCTATTGAAACAAAAAACTATTATCTAGGTGTTTGGAAGTGGAATAATGAAAAAGGCAATTGAGGGTTCTCCATCAACCTCCCCACAACTCCTAAAATCTCATGGGAATAGCTAAAATATGAAGGAAGCACTCCAATTATAAGATAGTTATCTCAAGAGACATTGAATAAATAAAACATACATAAAATCTCTATTTAATTGGATGTCTAAATGTTTTACTCCTCAAAATGAATATTAAATGTGTACAACCTTCAAAGTCACTTAAGAAACAGAACAACTTCTTTGGCTGCTTCTCCTCCATCCCAGTTTCAGGCCAATCTCTTTATCTTCTAATATCAAAATATATCTGATGGTGCAAAATAAATAATCAGTAAAACAAGCAAATAAAAAATCCCACAAGGAGCTTGTCTTTAGTCAAAATTAACTCTGTACCCTAGATACGTCATTTATCTTCAAAATAGCTTTGAGCCTGAAACTGTTAAAAGGTTTTGATCTTATCCTTCTATTTTTTTCCCCTGTTTTTCTATTCTTCATCATCATTCCCCTTAAGAACATAAGAGAAATAATGAAAAGACAAGAAGTAGTGATCTATAGGATATAAATCTTCTCTTCAGTACAAGCACCAGAATGCTGAAGAATCAAGCGCTTGTTATTGAACTGCATGACACTGAGATTCTTCAGTGAACGATTGAACCAATAATTTAATTTAGTTCTTTTGGCCACCTTAGTCCAGAAATGCAGGAATGCACTACTTTATAGCTGAAAGTTCATGGCGTCTATACTTTGACAGAGCTGAATAGAAATCCTGGCTGAACAGTATCTACTCTACGGGTACAAGTACTGGGTAAATTAGTTAGCCACTTGGAGCTTCAGTTTTCTCATCTCTAAATTAAAAATATCTAAGTTAGCACTTATTTTATAAGGACTTGTGGAGATTCAATATATATGAAGATTTTGGAACATCTGTGTTCTTTCCACTACAGAATGTTGTTATTACATAAGTTGTAGGGATAAGGCAGAGATATGTTAAAGTTTCCCTAAACACATAATTGTCATGGAGAACTGGGTTCAGGTCTCTCAGGAATCCTCTAGGACACCAAGTGAAACGTATCTCAAAAAATAACCTCACCAGAGGGTTGAAAGACTAGAGCATTTATACTCTAACTCCAATTTCTCATTTGTTGAGGTTTGCTCCTGAGGCTTTCCTAGGGTTACACAAGTATGGATTGTGTCTACTTACCCACAGAAGAAAACCTTCAGGCAAGGAAGAAGAAAAAACTGGATGCTTGGGACGGGAAGGTGAGAGCATGCTGGAAACTGCCTTGATGCATAAACTAAGGTGGGTCAAAGGATTATCAGGGCAGGTTATGGATAGCATCTAGTAAAGTGGTGAAGGGGCACTTAAGCTAGGTTGGAAATCAGAAAACCTGGGACAAATTCCAACTGTAAATTTAACTAAATATGAGTCATTCACTCAACAGTCATCAATTAAGCATCTACTAATTTCTAGATAATGTTCTCAGCAGTGAAGACAAAGCAGTAAACAAAATAGATAAAATTTCTGTTTTTATGCTACTTAGAGTCTTTTGAATGCTCAAGTCCTATACTTACTAATTTGGAAAAAAAAGATAATTTCATATTAGAATAGGGAAGACATGTATAGTGCTTACTGTGAACAGGAAGATAAAATAAATAAGTAAGCCTGACTTGGTAGGGAAATAATAGAAAATTCTTCTGTTTTTTACAGTTTACTCATTTGAGTCAGGATTCAAATAAAGCACATTCATAAGTCACTTTTAAAATGTTATTTTATTTTATTTTATTTTATTTTATTTTATTTTATTTTATTTTATTGAGTTCTGGGATATATGTGCAAGACGTGCAGGTTTCTTACAAAGGTAAATGTGTGCCATGGTGGTGGTTTGCTGAACCTATCAACCCATTACCCAGGTCATAAGTCACTTTTAATTTATAGGTTTCCATCTCCATCTGTACATTTTTTGCCTTGCAGGTCATTTGTTGAGGAAACAGAGTTGTCTGATTTGTAGAATTTCTCACAAGCTGCTCTTGTTGATTGCATCTCCATGGTTACTTATAATGATTTCCTATTAAATGGTACATAGATCTAAAGGCTCAACACGATTCAGGGTACATTGTTTCCCCAGGTCACTTCACACATGGTATTGTATAATTTCTTCATGAAGTATCCAATGCTGGTTTGTCTCTTTGGGATGTTGGTAACCGTAGATGATTATTGCCTAGATACATAAATCCATGATGAAATAGAAATGCTATTAGAAAAAGAAACTTATCAACAAATAGTTAACCTGAGATATAGATTATTAAGAGAGGCAAAATAAATGCTGTATTCTTTCTGTTTATTTACCAACTTTCAAAATAACAAGAGAATATTCTGATATCCTTCAAAAACATACAATAATGGAAGAACACAGAGAAAAATGAGAATGTATTTTTTATTTTTTGTTTTTTAATCCATTATAAACTAATGCATTTTTTAAAAAGTAATAAATATAAATACATGACAATTATCATCTTCAATGATGCTCGAATTATTCTGTCTTTTGCCAGGAAACATTTTTGTGTCTTGAACCTTTTAATGTAAGGACATTTCGATATGTCTTGATTTCTGGAATGACAAGATGCTCCCACTAACTGTGACCCAACTGCAATTAGCAAAGCATTCTTGATTCATTTTTTCACAGAAAATGGTAATTAGAGACCATAATCTGTGTGTTAGAGGAGTTCATTACTATTAGATTAGCCATTTTTTTCTAGATGTTTTCAGTGTGCAAAGCTAGAAGTTAACTTTGCTTTTGTTTATGTCACCATAGGTTTATTCTGATATTTTTTCAATTCAAATACAGAATGTATAGTAATTTTACTTAGTTTCATTGATCTTATATTTATATCTCCTTTTAAAATATGTTGAAACTCCACATTTCAAATGATATCCAAATAATTATTCATTTCATTTATGACACAAAACGACCCCAAAATTATAAAGTCAATACTATATCCAACAAAACATTAAAAAATGTTTCAGTTAATGTTGTCCTCAAGGTATATCTTAGTACAGTCAAATTATCTTAAATTATTAGTTTAGTATTTTCTGTATGGTTTTCCACCACTGTACAGACTGTTTCATTTGCATAATTTATTTCATTTTCAATTATTAGAAACTGGATTTTAAATATTGTCTTTTAATAAAATTACATATGTAGTTATCTAGTTACAAGGTCAAATCTATATATTAGGGCATATTTTTAAAAAGCTAGCTTCTCATAAGGAGCCTTCCACTCTGCTTTCTCCCTCCTATGAACTTTTTTTTAATGTAGAGTTTATCCTGCCGTTGCTGTATTGTTTTGAATAAATTATTAAACATTGACCTTCAAATACCATTTTCTTAAATGAAAGGTAGCATCGGCCAGGGGCGGTGGCTCACGCCTGTAATCCCAGCACTTTGGGAAGCCGAAGCGGGCAGATCATGAGGTCAGGAGATCGAGACTATCCTGGCTAACAAGGTGAAACCCCGTCTCTACTAAAACTACAAAAAAAAAATTAGTCGGGTGTGGTGGTGGGCACCTGTAGTCCCAGCTACTCAGGAGGATGAGGCAGGAGAATGGCGTGAACCCGGGAGGCAGAGCTTGCAGTGAGCCAAGATGGCACCACTGCACTCCAGCCTGGGTGACAGAGCGAGACTTAGTCTCAAAAAAAAAGAAAACAAAAAAAAAGTGGTGTTCCCGTATTTTTTTTTCCAGCTTGCAATTTTTCTTTAATAATGTATCCTAGAGATCTAACAGAATATAGAAATAGTCCTTATTCTTCTTTTCAACTATACAATATTTCGCTGTGTGGTTATTTATTCAAACAGACCTTTATCAATAGACTTTTGGATTGTATTCA
>NW_012102710.1:2617674-2619889 GCF_000951045.1 Mandrillus leucophaeus
CTATTCTATTGTTCTGACAAAAGGGTGTTAGATTGTATTAAATGCTTTTTTCTGCTTACAGAAGAATAATCATAAGATTTTTCCATGTCCAGTTATATTCTTGCTTTGAAAATATGAAATCTCAGGACAGTAATTCACCTGTAATATTAGATAATAGAAGAAAATGAGTTTAAATTGTCTCTGATTCTCCAAATACTCTATTCTTGCCAAAGTGATCTTCAAGAATTCTACAGCTACAGTTTTAGACCAAAAGAAATTGTAGTACAGCTATAAGAAAGACGAAGTTTGAGGATCATTTTCTTCTGGAAAACAAGATCATTTAAAAATTTTCATTTTGAATATTTATGCACTTCCAAAACAAGAGTTACTATGACATCATCAAGTTCTACCTTTTGACATAGGAAAAATACCCTTCCAAAAATCATCAATTTTTTTTTTCTCTATACCTATATTTCAGCTAAACACCTAAGAAACCTATCATTTTTTTCATGTTATCATTTTACTTTTGTGTTTTCATTTTTTCCTTGCTCTAATAAAAATAAGGCAGAAACAACAGGAAAGTCGCTCTTGTACATTTTTTCTTTTTCAGCCCTATATCAAGGCGAAAAGGAAGAAATGGATTATAAAGTTAAAAGCCCTGTCTCCTTTATTCTTCAAAAAATGATAGCACCTATTTCTTCAAAATAGAAAATTGCTACGCATACATAGAGAAAATTTGAAAAATATGGAGAAATAGAATTAAAAAGATGACAACACATACCATAGAAATTTAATAATGGTTCATTTGTTAGCATTCTTTCTAATTTTTCTTGTGTTTGCCACCCATAATACAATGGTATCTTGATTATTTTCACAAAACATTTCACAGTAAATCTATGCTGGCATCATTAGCAATAATTACAGATATCATTTTCAATTGAACTATAGTATTTCTGCTACTTCAAAGTATTAATCTACATTCAGTCGGTCTTCTATCATTGGAATTTAAGATATCCCTCTTGTTTTTGTTCTTTATATATTATTACTTGACAGGAAATTTAGAACATAAATTTGGTTCACATTCTAGGGTGTATTTTTAGGAGTGATCTCCAGAGAGGAATTACTAGTCATCAGATTACTAATATATTGTTAGATATCAGCAATCTCAAACTATATACAACCATAAAATGGCATCATCTTTATCTTTTGAATTTTTAATGAACAAATGGTGATGGGGCTGAAAAGGAAGGAGAACAATTAGATATTTCATTACCTTCTAAGAAATATTGGTCACATTTCCAAATCCCTATACCAAATTTTGGATGATATAGTCACAGTAAGCCACCAGCAGAGAAGGTATGGTCCAAACAATTATCCCAGTCTCTCTTTGCATTTCTCCTCCTGTCCCTTTCTTTTCCTCACCTTTTCGTGGCTTTCCCTATCTTTTTTTCCTTTCCACTCTGCAGAAGTAAATGAAACATGTAAAACTATATGAAACAACTTGTGTTTATTTGGACAACAAACACAATTATAGCACAATTTCATGTCATCCTCTCTTCTGTCATTTGCTTCCCTACCTGACACTGACAGCCATTCAGGCTTCTTGGTGCAGCCAACATCAGACGGTGTCGTCTCACTGCTTCTTTGGAAGTCTGTGTAGTATCTTCCTGCTTTGAGGCTTTCTATGTTGGGTTATTCTTCTTTCTGTTCCCCCACATACAGTGAGCAACTTACACCAAATCTCATGGGTCTCTTCACTTACCTGGGCAGTTTTTGTAGGTAATCAATGAGATGTCTCAAGCTCTTCTTGCTTGACCCAGTGGAAACACATCTTCTATTTTCCAGCTGAAACTTCAATGATTAACTGGCATGGTATCTCAGTTTTGCCAGCTGTCCTCTGTTCTATTATCCATGCCCTGGAAGCAACAGACTCATCTCCTGGTGGCATCAGAGATACATTTCCAGGGAGAAAAAAAAAAATCTTTAAAATTTTCAAAAAATATTCCTGTCCACATAGGCAGAACAAAGTACCCTATTGCTGTTTTCATTTGTACATATTTGATTCATCAGTATGGTTAAAATTCTTAAAATAATTTTCATTGGTTTTAAAATGTGTATTAGTCATTGTATTTTTCAAGAGTAAACAATCTGTTCATGACTGCTATTCATTTACTCTTCTGTCTACTTTCTTTTGGGAAGTGGAAATACATACATATGTATTTTGGCATAACATATA
>NW_012102710.1:2621374-2623212 GCF_000951045.1 Mandrillus leucophaeus
TAGAGTCACTCAGGTTTTCATCTAGTACTTGAAAGGTCTCATTATATTATTTTTGTTTTGCTTTTACAAATCTCTAATGCATTTGCAATCTATTCTAAAATGAAGTGAAAAATCATCCATTATGTACTTTGATATAGCATATTAAAATAGCTCATATTAAAAAAATCACTCTCTTCACTAATTTGAGATGCCACATTTATCATATACTAAATTTTCATAAGAAGTTATTTCTGTTGTGGGTATTTAGTAGTTTTCCATTAGCCCATTTACTCATTAATTCCTGGACAAACTCAGTTATAGTTATAGAGGCATTATGATATGTTTAATGCCCAACAGGGCTAACCTTCAGGTCCTTTTGTTATTTTTCTTTTTCAGAATTTTGCTTAACAGTTTTTATTATTTATTGTTTTAATTGAAACTTATAACCAATTTGTCTGGCTGCAAATCTGACATTTTTTGTTCATGTTTTTCAGATGTAAAATATCCTCTTCATAGAACTTTGGGACATCTTTTGTAAAATTTACACCCAGGTATTTTATTTTATTTTTGCTATTACAATGTATTATTTTATCTTCCATAATATCATCTATTAAGTTTTTGTTGGATAAATAAAGGCTGTTGATTTTTACACGTTAGCTGAACAACTTAATACTTTATTAAGTTACTTTTTTTATTGTAGCTTTTCTATTTTTTGGATTTTATACATAACCTGATAAAGTTTTACCTCTTTCCCTCCAATTCTCATGTTTCTAATGAATTTTCTTGTCTACTTGTATTGATTAATACTTCCATCACAATATTAAATATGGTGCTGGAGATCAATGATACTGTTTTCTTGTTTCTGATATTAGTAGAAGGCCTCTGAGGTTTCCACATGATGTAAGATGTTAGCTATGATAGATTTAATCATTTTCCCAAAGTCTTCACTCCATCCCTGTTGCAGACTATTTAGTCACACCCTTTGTCATGTGATTCAGAAAGGCCTGCCAATAAAGATGTAAAGCGCACATGCTCTCCCCATTAGCCTTGAGTTTGTACATGTGACTTGCTTTATTAAAAGGATTGTTTGTCGATTTAATGCAAATACAGTTTTAAATATGCTTGTATGGTTTGACTTGTTCTTTCATGTTGCTGCCTTCTTTGATGAATAGAAAATGCCCCAAGTAATCAACTTTGTTCCAGAATAAGAAAAAAAAATGACCTTATCCTAGCCTACAGACTGGAACTAAGCCCAGTTGATAACTAGTGAGCCCAGTAAACTACAAATCTCCTGCAGACTTGTGTTTTTGTAAGCCACCGTCTTTTGGGTTTGTTCTTTATACAGCATTGTTGTAGCACTAGCTAATTAATATATTGTCCTTGAGGCTGAATTGTATACAGCAGTCTTCCCTTATCCATGGTTTCTAAGTTTCCAGTTTCAGTTTCCTGCGGTCAACTGTGGTTCAAAAATATTAAATGAAAAATTTCAGAAATAAATATTTCAAAAGTTTTAAATTGCATACAGTTCTGAGTAGCATGATGAAACCTCATGCCATCCCATTCCATCTTTCCCAGCCCATAAATCATCCCTTTGTCCAGTGTATTAACAATATCAACATTATTTGTGCATTATTAATCATTTAATAGTTATCTCAATTATCAGATAAACAGTTGCAGTATCACACTGCCTGTGTTCAAGTAACCCTTATTTTACTTCGTAATAGCCTCAAAATGCAAGAATAGACATTCTGGCAATTCAGACATGCAAAGTGAAGCTGTGAAGTGTTTCCTTTAAGTTAAAAGATGAAAGTTCTCAATAAGGAAAGAAAAAAAAATATATATATATATATGCGAGACTG
>NW_012102710.1:2626551-2654478 GCF_000951045.1 Mandrillus leucophaeus
TTTACTGAACCTTCATTTTTGAATTTCTACCCAGAATTCCCATCTGATTATTCAAAAAAAGAATAGGTGAGATTTGACTTGGAATAACTAAATGAATATATAGAAAGAATGAGAGCAAGAGAGATGGAAGAAAGGAAGGACTCACAGATGTCCTATAAAAGAATAATGTTACTTCTGTTTTACTTAAATAACTCAGAAGTTCAAAACAATTACATGATTTGCCTAAGACAGGAAAAGGCAGAATTCAAATTCATGTCTGCTTGATTTCCTAGTCTATTAGTCAATTTTCATGCTGCTAATAAAGACATATCTAAGACTGGGTAATTTATAAAGGAAAGAGGTTTAATGGGCTCACAGTTCCACATGGCTGGGGAGGCCTCACAATCATTGCTGAAGGTGAAGGAAGAGCAAAGTCACCTCTTACATGGCTAAAGGCAAGAGGACATGTGTAGGGGAACCTCCTTTTATAAAACCATCAGATCTCACAATACTTACTCACTACTACAAAAACAGCACAGGAAAAACCCACCCCCATGATTCAATTACCTCCCATTTGATCCCTCTCATTACACATGGGGATTATAACAATGTAAGTTGAGATTTGGGTGGAGACACAGAGCCAAACCATGTCACCTAGGGTCTTCTCACTGTAATGGTTGACTGTCCATCTTTAATGCCATTTTTAATATTAAGTAACCTTTCAGTGCTTTTTTTCTTCTCTTTATTCATTTTGTTCCTTAGGTAATAAATAATACATTAACATCTGGGTCATGTTTTTACGGTTTACAGAGGACTTTAACATATACCAACTCTTTTAATTTTCTCATCATCTCTATAAACAGAATCTTTTTCTCCTTTTCCAGCTCAGGACACATGCTCAAGGAGATGATATCACTGGGTCACCAAACTGGTTAGTGACAGAGGTGAGATTCAAATATGGGCGTGATTCTTTATTTTCTTTCTCTTTCTTTGGTGCCTCTACCTCCTGCTTCTCGGCAACCACAGAGATGTTTTAGTTCCTGGCACAAACAGCTTAGTGGAAACTTGGCTTGGAAATGATCACAGCAAAGCATTTTAGCACTTGCTGAGTTCTCTATCCACTACTTACTATCTCTGTGCCATGGCAAAATTTTCAGTTATTTAATTCAGGACTATGGGGATGATAATCATGGCTTATCCATAAAGTGATTATAAAAATATAAGAAAATATAGTAGGTAAAGAAATTGACCTATATCCAAGCACATAGTAAAAGATTAATATGCATAGGCTACTGTTGTTAGGACCATTCACCTAGCATCTGGAAATCAAAGTTTTAAAGTATTGGAGACTTGGAATAAACATGGAATAGGAGGAGTTGACCTAGAAGCTATCACCTGGAATTAACTACTGTTAGCCAAAGTGATCTCTATGTATTTGAAGATACTAATGCAAATGAATGCACTAGAATACTGCAGATAGGTGGTCTGACCACTTTACCAAACATTTTAAACAAGGTTATTTCTCACTGTAGTGCATAGAGATTTCTGTAACATTTAGGACTTTGGTCATTAACTTTTATAAATCCAAATATACAGTTTCTCAATAAAAATGAGATGTCTCTAACTACACGTGCTCCTAGAGTTATTGTACCTTAGCAACTCTAGTAAAGATTGCTAACATTTACTGGTTGCTTTCTACGTGCCAGACACATGTGCTAAGCATTTTACATGTGTCGTCTCCATAGACTCTCATCATAAATATCTCACAGATAGCTACCATTTTAGTCATTTTGAAAGTGCTGATCAGGCTTAATGAGGTTAAATTATTTGTCCAAGTTTTCATAGCTAATTAATAGTAGAGCAACATATTTATAAATGACAATTGTTATTTTTTTTTCTTCTGTTTGGAGAAACCCTTACCCTATGGAATAATCTAAAAACAGATCATTTCTCAAGAGAAAACAGAGAAGTCCACATTTTTATTTTCACAGTCCCGTTGGCAACAAGAACATGGAAGGTGTGTCATCAAATCACACACCAGTCTTTGAATCTGTACTTCATTTTGCAAAGATTCAGGGACAGTGGAGAATTCATTTTAGCACCAGAGACAGTGACCAGAGGAGCAGAAATGTAGTGTCTACAAGTTACATTGGCCCTAGGGGTAGGAAGAGTACCCAATGTCTAATAACTTCAGTGTTTTAAGCAGAATTACCGAGCTGTATTAGTCAGTATCGACTTAGTTACTTAAATGGTTTGGCTCTATGTTCCCACCCAAGTCTCACCTTGAATTGGAATAATCCCCACATGTCAAGGGTGGGACCATATGGAGAGAATTGAACCATGGAGGCACGGTTTCCCCCATGCTGTTCTGGTGATAGTGAGTTCTCACAAGATCTGATGGATTAATAAGAGGCTTCCCCGTTTGCTTGGCACTCATCCTCTCTCCTGCCACCCTGTGAAGAGGTGCCTTCCACCACGATGGCAAGTTTCCTGAGGCTTCCCAAACCATGTGGAACTGTGAGTCAATTAAGACTCTTTCCTTTACCAATTACCCAGTCTTGAGCAGTTCTTTATAGCAGCATGAGAATGGACTAATACAGTTACTATTACAGATGTAACACCACTAACTAAGCAAGCTTGTCCAATCTGCCGCCTGCCAACCACATGCCGTCCAGATGACTTCAAATGCAGCCCAACACAAATTTGCAAACTTTCTGAAAACATTTTGAGGCTAGGCGAAGTGGTTCATGCCTGTAATCCCAACGCTTTGGGAGGCCAAGGTGGGTGGATCACCTGAGGTCAGGAGTTTGATACCAGCCTGGCCAACATGGAGAAACCCTGTTTCTACTGAAAATACAAAAATTAGCCAGGTGTGGTGGTGCATGACTGTAGTCTCAGCTACTTGGGAGGCTGAGGCAGGAGAATCACTTGAACCTGGGAGGCAGAGGTTGCAATGAGCGGAGATTGTGCCACTGTACTCTAACCTGGATGACAGAGCAAGACTCAGTCTCAAGAGAGTTTTTTGTGTTTTTTTGTTTGTTTGTTTTTTTGTTTTTTTGTGTGGTTTTTTTTTTTTTTTTTTTTTTTTTTGCGATTTTTGAAGCTCATCAGTTATTGTTTGTGTTAGTGTATTTTATTTGTGACCCAAGGCAATTCTTCTTCCAATGTGGCCCTGGGAAGCCAGAAGATTGGACACCCCTGAGTGAGCCAGAAGTGGGGGCTTTGTTCCACAAAGTCATTCAGGGACTGAAGTTCATTTCATCTAGTGATCTAGCCACTGCCCATGTGTAAGTTTGCTAAAGCTTTCATAACAGAGTCCCATAGACTGTGTGACTTAAACAACAAAAATTTATTTCCTTACAGTTCTGGAGGATAAAAACCCAAGATAAAGGTGTTGGGAGGGTTGGTTTCTCCTGTTGCCTTTCTCCTTAGCTTGTAAATAGGTATTTTTTTCCTGTGTCTCTGTATATGTCTGCACCCTAATTTATTTTCCTTAAAAGGACATTATTCCGATTGGATTAGGACCCACTCCAAAGGCCTCATTTTCATTTCATTATGTCTTTAAAGTCCCTATCTCTAAATGCAGTTAGATTCTGAATTATATGGGGGTTAGGACTTCAACATATGCATCTGGGGGGACATGCTAGCACTATGGCACCTCAAAGTCTTCCACTTAATCTTCTGCATCTGGCCAGTAGATGAGCAGAATTGGAGAGAGTCGTAGAGGATCACGCAGATTGTTTAAGGGCCATGTCTAGAAGTGCCTTATATCTCTGCTCAAATTCCTTTGACTAAAATTCAGCCACATGGCTCCACCTACCTGCAAGGAACATGGAGCCCAACAGGCAACTATAGCAGGAATTTGGTAGTCACTGCCTCTGCCATACAAAGACATAGCAGTAGTGCCCACAAGACCAATGGCTGTGACTCTGGCTACCTACTTTCTCTTCCTGAATGCCATGCTCTTCAGAATTTTCACAATATTTCTTCAAAGAACTTCAAGTAAAAATGTTCCAGATGCTCCAAAATTAGTTAGTGGAACCCATAGAGGAAAACAAGAAGCATTAATAATTCCAAATTCCAAACAGAGCTACCGGCAGCTGGGTGAGATGACAGCATCTCCAGACCTTACAAGGAGATGGGGGAATAAACTCTATCACTATCAGACAGAAACCTAATCTACAGATCTGCTCTTTGGGTTGAACAGTGACCCCGCCAAATTTATATGTTAAAGCCCTAACCATCACTACCTCAGAATGAGAGTGTATTTGGAAATGAGGTCTTTAATAAAGTGACTAAGTGTGAATAGGCTGGTACAATGGGTGTGGGCCCTAAATCAGTCTGACTGGTGTGCTTATAACAAGAGAACATTTGGATACACCAGGAGCATACATACACAGGAAAGACACAGCAAGAAGGCAGCTATCTACAAGCTGAGTAGATGGCTTTCAGAAGGAACCAAACCTGCAAATACCTTAATCTTGGACTTCTAACTTCAGAAATGTGAGAAAATAGATTTCTATTGTTTAGGTCAACCATTTTGGCAGTACTTGGTAATGACAATTCTAGAAACCTAAAGCACCTCTTTTTCTATAAAAGATAATGAGTCCTCAGTGATGGAGGGTTACTACCAGAGTTGGGGTTAGGGTTAGACACAGAGGACTGGGTAAGACTAAACACTGCTCTAAATATATCTAACATCTACACATTGACCTGAACATTGGCAAAGTTTTTCAGCTTCAGATGTAACCCTGTAAGCTAAAGTCAGAAGAAGTCAATCACCAGATACCTTCCTACCACTGACATAGAGTCAGTTACATCAGACAATCCCAAGTGCTATGGTTTGAATGTGTCCCCCACAGCTCCTGTGTTCAAAACCAAATCCCCAATGAAACAGTGTTGAGAGGTGGGAGCTTCAAGAGGTGATGAATGGATTAATGTCACTGTCACAAGAGTAGAATCATTATAGCAAAAGTGGATTTGTTATAAAAGAGTCCAGTCCTCTCTTCATCACTTTCTTTTGCCCTCTCACAACCTCTCACCTCCACCATGGGATGTTGCAGCAAGATGCCCCTTGCCAGCTGTAACTCTTTAATCCTGGATTTCCCAGTCTCCAGAACCATAAGCCAAATAAATGTGTGTTCATTACAAATTACCTAGTCTGTGGTATTCCGTTATAGCAGCCTAAAATAGACTATGCCACCAAGTCATTCCTTAGATGTCCTCCTTCTAATATAAAGAGAGAGAGAGAAAAAAAGCAGAACTGAAAAAACAAATTGCAGCCATCTTCTAACCCTTGACTCAGTCCTTATTCCACTAGCCAGTAGCCTGTGACGTAAAAGAAAGCTTTCATTGGATATGCCATTACAGTTTTAACTTAGAATGGGCTGAGTTTTAATGTTATCACTGAAAAATAACCATAAATTTTATAAAACAGCAAAAATGTCCTCAAGAAAAAGGAATGCATGTTTAATATAGTACAATTAAATCCATGATTGGAAACATATAATACCACTTCATGTTACACATAGCAAAGTATGGACTCCTCAATAAACCTCTTACACTTGCAATAAGAACTTTGAGTAGTAGTTTCAAGTGGTGCTAGTGGTTTCTAAAACTGGAACCATTTTCTACCATGCTTCTTTCCTGCTCAAATATTCTCTATAAATACCATCTGCTTATCAAATTAAATCCAAATTTCCCCTCTCTGGAATTCCCAGTATGGCCCCAACCTGGCTCTTCAGCGTTAGTCCACATTCTCCTCTGTCTATGCTCCAGGTTCCACCTGCCTCCTCCCAATCTATACACATTCCAGTCTCCAAGTGTATCACTTTGCTAGAGCTGCCATAACAAAGTCCCACAAACTGGGGGATTTAAACAAAAGTAATTTATTTTTCCACAGTTCTGGAGGTCAGGAGTTTTCAATCAAGGTGGCTGCAGGGTTTTTTCCTTCTGAGGGCTGTGAGTAATTTTGTTCTTAATATCCTCTGCCTCTCAACAAAATATACCATCTTCCTTCAAATATCCATTATACTTAGCTTTTATGTTTCTCATAGCACTTATCTCCTACCTCTTATCATATGCTGTGTACTCCTCTTCCCCTTAACAAGCAGTGGTTGACTTTTGTATGGTCCAACTCTCATCCCATGCAGTGTCAAATGCAGGTATTGGTATTTGGGAATTGAATAGGGAAATGTTTGTGTACGTGGCTATTCATTTGACAAACAATTAGAGCAACCAGTCTGAAGAGCAATAGTTATCATTCATTTGCATTTGTATCTTCAATACTGGATGCAGTGCCTGGCACAGAAGCATGACATTAAAATGAATGAATGTTGGCTTTTTTTTTTCTCTAAAATAGTATATTCCAGGGAAAAGAGAGGAAAAAAACTAATATAGAAGTTCAACAAAGCTAAATCCTTGCTACACAAGTCCTGCCAGCAACTCATTGCCATGTTCCTCTGGACTGTAGAGTTAGGCTTGCAGTCTTGGATGGAATAAGCTCCTTTCAGAAGAGGTATCTGTAGGGATCACTTTGGCTAGCAGTACCTCATAGTAAGTGAGGAGTCTGCCTCTATAACATATTCTTTTAAGGTTTGAATTGGCACACATAGAGGGACAGAATGAAATGACCAAAAAATCATTTTATACTGAGATGTGTTGGTTTGTCTAGTAGAAACTCATTGGGAATAATAGCATGAATAAAGAGAAAGGTGAAGAGAGATTTCATTAGTTATCATGATTCTATTATAGCAAGTCAGGAGAGAAAAATCTTCCCTTTTCTGGACCTGAGAGGGTCCTTGCCTCTGCCCAGCATCCTACACTCTTGCTATGGTTCTGTGATGGTGGGGTTAAGATGCAAATGATCTGAACAATGCTTCAATGTAGGTTTCACTCTATTTTTAATAGGTATGATAAGGTCAGGGAATCGAGAGGATGCCATTATTATTATTATTATCATTTTGTCAGAGTTTCACTCTAGTTGCCCAGGCTGGAGTGCAATGGCGCGATCTCGGCTCAGCGCGATCTCGGCTCACCACAACCTCTGCCTCCCAGGTTCAAGCAATTCTCCTGCCTCAGCCTCCCGAGTAGCTGGGATTACAGGGATGCACCACCACTCCCAGCTAATTTTTTTGTATTTTAGTAGAGACGGGGTGTCTCCATGTTGGTCAGGCTGGTCTTGAACTTCTGACCTCAGGTGATCCGCCCGCCTTGGCTTCCCAAAGTGCTAGGATTACAGGCGTGAGCTACTGCACCCAGCCGAGAGGACACTATTAAAAAGATAGTTTGTTGTACTCATAGATCCCAAGTAGAGGGGATATGCTACATACACCATGGGGCAGGGGCACACAGGAAGCACAGGGGTTGGTTAGAAGGTAGAGGGAGAGGGGGAACTGGATAAGAGCCTTTATTGTGGATTCACTGGAATCAAGAAACAAGCAAAGCAATTTGGTTTAGAATTGGCTAATTTGAATAAATAATTTTAGGGCTCTGGGACATAGGGACTATTCCTATGGTCTGATATTTGGCCCTGGAGTGATTTAGGTCAGGTGGCTCCGTAGTGGCCCAGAATGTGAGAGCCCAGTAAAGGAGTTGGCTGGGTAGTGTACTCTAGATCTGTTGCTTTGCATCTGAACAGAGTGCTCAGCAGGCAGTAGTTTACTATCTCTAGGAGTTAGCTAACCCTGGGAGGGGCAGGCCTTTCAGAGGGAGCAAGGCCTAGATGTCAAACCATCAGATACAGAAAATAAGGGACATGGTTCATGCAAGGAGTCAGGCTCTGAGCTACCACTACTCCTTTTAAATACATCGTCCAAAACATAAATTTTACTTACCTGCATGATTTCCCTTGATCTTTATACTAAGCCTTCAAAACAGGTATTTATATTCCCATTTTACACAAGAGAATTTCAAGGCTTACGCAGGTCAAATAATTTTCTCAAGTTCCTACATACAAAGTGGTGAGGAAGTTACTTCACTTCTTCGAGTTGAGGGATAATTTTGTTTTCCACGTTACAATGTTATGGTCATATTTGCTTATAGTTTCTAGGGGCTGTTGATAACAAATCTCTGTGAAAGTAAGTGGGGTAAAGTCTTGAGAGCCATGATTTGGCTTACATATGAGGCAGAACCAATGCTTCAGTGGCAACAGTAAAATCTCCATGTTATTCTAACAGCCCTAAAAGGACCAGGGCCTTCCGAGCCTGTGTCAGTGGTTCTTAATCTGTTTATTTTATTTTATTTTATTTTATTTTATTTTATTTTATTTGCATCCTCATCCTCAAAGACTTTAAATAGGGACCATTTAATGGTCTAGAACATAACTAGTGTTTCTTTTATTTCCACAATCCCTTGTCCACGAAGTCAGCAGTTATATCCAGACACACAGGTTTCATTGCTTCACTGACATGTGGTTTGTTTCTGTGGTTAGTCATTACAAAGGTGGGTTCCAGCAATCTTACACCCGCTATGAGCATCAAATATTGACAAAGTGAGGCAAAATAAACAATTGAACGGCTCTTAATGGCCCTGGGATACACTCATAATGGAGTTACACAGATCGGAGTGTATACATTACGTCTTTATCCACCATTTCCACAGGGGACACAGAGACTTTTAAACAAACTATAAAAAGATGTTAGGAGGAATTTCTGTGCTAAGAAGCTTAAGCCATTGCCTTTCTACAATTGCTCAGTATTGCTGTTTACAAGTGCTACAGACACAGAAATGAGTTGAGACAAGATGGCAAATAAAAGGACTTTTGGGGTGCCTCCAGACACAGCATTCCATACTGTTACAAACTTTTCAATTATATTTTCTTTTTCTTTTTCTTTTTTCTTTCTTTTTTTTTCACAGAGTCTCACTCTGTCGCCCAGGCTGGAGTGCAGTGGAGCGACCTTGGCTCACTGCAAGCTCCGCCTCCCGGGTTCATGCCATTCTCCTGCCTCAACCTCCCGAGTAGCTGGACTACAGGCACTCGCCACCACGCCTGGCTAATATTTTATTTCGTTTTTTTTTTTTTTTTTGATATTTTTAGTAGAGACGGGGTTTCACCGTGTTAGCCAGGATAGTCTTGATCTCCTGACCTTGTGATCTGCCCACCTTGGCCTCCCAAAGTGCTGGGATTACAAGCGTGAGCCACCGCACCCGGCCACAGACTTCATTTCTATAAGAAAGCACCAAATGGTCTTAATTTTATGCAGGTATTACGCAGCCACAGGATACTCTGGTTTAGGGGAAATCAAAGGCAAAGAGGCTGTAGATAATATTGGTATAGAGCAAAGGATTTATGTCTGAGTCTGGGTTTCAGTCTAAATTCTTACACTTTCTAGCCATATTACCTCAGACAAGTTATACTCGTGAGCCTCCGTTGACTCAGCTGTCAATTGGAAATCATATTCTCCAGGGCTACTTTGGGAACTAAATGAATGTGTAAATATAAGGAGTTTATTTCAGTGCCTGGTATATAGGAAGCACACAATAAAATTTTAGCTGTTGATAATTATGTGTGTACATATATATTTTTATTTATTATGTATATATCTCTACATGATTACATATATGTGTATATCTACATATTACATATATCTACATATATATGGCTTTCTGTTGGGAGTCAGTGATAACAGCGGGCTTTTTTGTTGTTTTTCATTGCATTTTTAGGTATTGTTTTGTTTCTAAAGAAAGATAAATAATTTAAGTTTCAAAGGTTTACCTCATAAACCAGGGCAACCCTAGTGTGCTTGGGATTGTTATGAATGTTAGAGCTGGAAGAATCCTCACCACCCTTTAGTTCAACCTCTTATTACACAAGTGGAAAGTAGAGAGCATGATCTAAATATCACTTTGTTACCATGGAGAAAGTGGAGCTAAAATAATGATACACATTTTAGTTTGGTACAGACAAACATGCCTTGGGAAGACTGTAAATTCTTTAACAGAGTATAAACTCAAAAGCTGATCAGTCTCAAAGCTAGTACCTTTGAGCAAAAAGCTATAGAGACTTAAAAGGAGCAAAATTCTGAATCTTGTGTCATAGCCTTCTACTTCACACTTTACTTAGAGAAATGTTCTTCTATTAATATTAAGCAAGACGATATTATTATTTGAGACTGCCTTTGCAGTATATAGGATATATGTGGTAAAAACACTATCAGAACCCTGTTGAGAGAAAAATATTTTATTCATTCACACTGGAGCTCTGCTGGGTCCTCAAGGATGTGACTGAAGCAACCCCGTATGATGTCTGCAGTGGTAATAATTCCTCTATTGGCTTTATTATTGACAAGACATTGGGGAGAAATAGCTTCATAGTTGCTTAACCAAACTCTTTTATAGTAACTCTTGAATGTTGAAGCTGGGCCTATGCAAATTCTATTTCTTTGGGTCAATGTCCACACTGGTCTATTTCTATTTTCTCTAGTAAAAGTATACAATATAGATGTAACAAACAAAAATCCAGATTTTCTATAGCCTCAGAGGCTATGTAATGGTGTTACAAAGCAAGAACAATGAAATCTGTGTTTTCGCATGGACCCCGATAAGAATATAAATCTTTCTCAAAGGGCTTTAAAACTTCGATCCCCTCCCAGTATCTAGGAGGAGACCACAGAGCCAGGTCTGAACAAACAAGGAGAGGCACCAGTTTCAGAAGAGTTAGTAAAACAGAAATCCAGGATTTACTGGGGCAATTGGAAGAGACATGGTTGCAGGGGGAAAACATTTCAATCATCGAGGAATTAGAGTATTCTGCATGAAAGTAGTAAGGATTAAGTGCTCAAGTACAAGAAATACATGAAATAGAGTTGAACCCTTATTCCTTGTCTTAGTCATCTTGGGCTGCTGTAACAACATACCATGGACTGACAAAAATTTATTTCTCACAGATCTGGAGGCTGGAAGTTCAAAATCAAAGTTCCAGGATGGTCAGGTCCTGGTGAGGGTCCTCTTCTGTTTTGCGGAATTCTTGTTGTGTGCTCGCAAAGCAGAAAAGTCCTGCTGGCTCTCTGGCCTTTTCTTATAAGGGCACTAATCCCCTTCATGAGGGCTCTACCTCATGATATCATTACCTACCATGTACCAGTGACCCATCTGCAGATGCTATTACATTGGAATTAAGGTTTCAACATATGAATTTGGGGAGGGCACAAACATTCAGTCCCCTGCACCGCTCCTCCCAAGAAGAGAAGTGCAGAATATGGCAACACAGAGAAAAACCTAGGTAAAGTGGTTTTACCAGTTTCTAAGAAAGAATCAGAAGTTTCTATTTGTTAACTCTAATGATTATATACTGATTACATATTGATGATTAAGCTGATCACATAGAAAATGGAGTAACATTTTCTTTCTAGTGTACATACTTTTTCAAGAAAAGTATATTGGGCCTTCATTCATCAAAGATTTCATTATCAACAGTTATCTGAAGTGAGTAACTCTGTGAATTAATCTGTTACTAGTAAGCCCAGAAGTAATAAAGGCTTATAAATAGCCCATGGTTTCTTTTTAAAGGTTTTATTACTGCCAAATGGTAGTCCAACAAGAATGAACATAGAATAATGGTTGACATATCAGTACCAAGAATATGTTCTTGTTTACATGTCAGATACAATCTAAAAGTCTGGAAAGAGGCAAGTTTTGACCAAGCATCTGCAATTTAGTAAGGCTGAGTCTGGGTTTTGGCAATGAGCCCATACTGAGCAAGGAGAGACCTGGTTATGCCCGTTGGCGAACTTCATCTACAATGTTCTTCAGGTCAACTTTGTCTCTAGTACTTTCAGCAACATTGCTTGCATAACAATGGTGAGATGCAAGAGAGATAGTTAAAAAAAAGATAGGGTCTTATCCCAAATAGCCTTAAAACCCAGATTTTCATAAACCCATGTCCAGAAATTATGTCACCTGTCAATCTCTATGATGCAAACAAGAAGTTGTAGAGAACATCCAAAGAAAGGCAGTAAACAGAAGTCTTGTGTTTCAAAGAAGCTAATGAGTAGCATAACAGGAAGAGATAGCAGGCAACCAGTGGCAGAAGTGAAGAAATTAAATTAGATGTATGTTAAACTATTAGAACCTCAGCTGTATTCTGAATAGTGATACCCAGTTCTCTGGACAACTATTGCATTGTTGCTGGACCTATTTTAGGTGTTTCTGAATTCCTTTACAGCTGTATCAAAACAAACAAATAAAAAAATAAAAACCACAATAATCTTTCACATGTCTACATGGATTCTCAGGGTTTGGCCCCTGACTAACTCCCCAGCATCACCTCTTCCCATTCTATCTACAGCCACACCTACTCTGGCGACAGATATCACACAGGTCCCTGCTAGCTCATTTTTATTCCTATTCATCCTCCATATTTCTTACTTCCTCTAAGAGGCCTTCTCTGAAGCATTGAGCTGCATTACATGTTCATAGGTATTAGGCAAGCTTCAACCAGAGCAGCTGAATTCGACACATGTGGTATGTATACACATACATATTTATATACACACACATGTATATACAAACATGCACATGTGTATATGTGTCATGCATATCATGGGTATGCATATATTCATGTGTATGTGGGGATGGATTTATTATAGGGAGTTGCTTTACACAATTGTGGGGGCGGACTAAGCTAGGTTGACAGGACAGGCAGTTAGGAAGGGAAGATCCAAGGGGAAAGGAAAGCAATTACAGGCACAGATAATGCTTGGAGTATCTGATTATGAAGATGATTTTTTAAGTCTCTTTGTGAAGCCACACTCATCCAGAATAAATCTCTCTTGATCAACAAAAAAGTTCAATTAATTTGGAACTTTATATTACATTGGTAAAATTCCTTTACCGAAGCACTGAGGCTAGCATTTGATTAACCGGGAAAAGATGTGTGTTGTTACAACATGGCTGAAGGCTCCCTTCCTGCTCTCTAATCTGAAAAAAAAAAAAAAAAAAAAAATCTTTGCAGCAAAAACCTAACTGGAAACAAACACAACAGAAAGAGAATTCTGGGGAGTACAGGTTAGCCAAGCTGATCTTTCACAAAGCCACCACGTCACCGCTCTCAGTCCCTTGCTTTAATTGCACTTCTTACAAAATCAAATCATTCATGCACTTATATCTGTCTTCCCCAGAAAACTGTGTGCTCTCTGAGGGCAAGTGCGATATCTATTTCTTAGAGTATAATATCCTAATCACCAGCACAGTTTCTGCACAAAATAGAAGTCAATAAATATCAGACGAATGAACAGAAGAATGAATGAATGTGGTTATGTGAGTGTATCTCAACTTTTTCGTCAAACCTGTGTGACCCTAACAGCCACCACAGCAGCCAGGGAAATTATCCATGTAATGAGGAAAATAGTCTCCATGGGATGAGTGGACACATAAATATAAAGCCACATCCATTTTAGTTAATTCTTTTTTCATCTCTTCTTCCAGACCAGGATAGTTCTTTCAAGCTGGCCAAGGTTTTTGAAGCAGAAATGGATCCAATAACTGATTCATTGGGCCAGTATTGACAGAGCACCCAGTTTATGCCAGGAACTATGTAAGGTACCTGAGAAACAAAGATGACAAAGAACAAGGCTTGTTCTTCAGTGGCTCACAGCACAGTGAAGAACAGGCAGGCAGGTCTAATGACCCAGTAATAACAACAGAACCATGCTGGATGCCCATGCAGGTTGATATGGTTTGACTGTATCCCCACCCAAATCTCATCTTGAATTGTTGCTCTAATAATTCCCATGTGTCATGGGAGGGACCCAAGGGAGGTAACTGAATCATGGGGGTGGCTCTTTCTCATGCAGTTCTCATGATAGTGATTAACTCTCACAAGATCTGATGGTTTTATAAGTGGGAGTTCCCCTACACAAGCTCTCTTGCCTGCCACCTTGTAAGACGTGACTTTGCTCTCTGCCATAATTGTGAGGCCTCCACAGCCACGTGGGAATGTGAGTTAGTTAAATCTCTTGCCCTTATAAATTGCCACTCTGGGGTAGGTCTTTATCAGCAGCATGAGAGCAGACTAATACACAGGGCATAATAGAGGGAAGAATAAGTCATGAATTCTCTCTCCTCAGGACTCAGAGAAGATGTTACATAAGCCATATGTTTAAAAATGCTTCACTCTAGTTTGGTAGTCCAGAGTGGTATAAGGGGCTGCAGAGGGAGGGTGCAGCATGAGCAAAGTCCCCAGTGTATTGGGAGAATTGGAGAATAAGTTTATTTTATTATGCATTTATTGGGGGAAGGCTGGATATAGGAGCCATTGAACCTATTAAACCTAGAGACATAGTAAGTCACAGATGCTTCTCCCACATCACAATGACCATAAGAGTCTCTGATCCTAACCTGTCCTTTTGTCATATACACTCACAGCTTTTCTCAGTCTTTCATGGAATCCTCTTTGTCCCCCAACTAGGTCTGCATATTTTTTTCCTTGAAACAATTCAAAGACATAATGTTCAATCTCCCTCCTAATCTTTGGTGCACAAGTCCGTTTCACACATGCTGCAGGATCAGTTTCCTGAGTGCCCAGGGCAAGGTCAGGAGGATGTACTCTAATTTTTATTAATGAATAGGTAAGTTCTGGATCAATGCATAAACATTTATCAACTATGCCTTGAGGCAATCAAAGTAACTCTTGTTGTTGATATGCTTCATATCATCCTAAACAGATGCCTGGAGCTAATCCAGGGGTTCTCAAACGCAACTCTTTTACTTATTTATTTATTTAGAAACAGAATCTCATTCTGTCACCCAGGTTGGAGTGCAGTGGTACAATCTCAGCTCACTGCAACCTCCACCTCCTAGGCTCAACCAATTCTGCCACCTCAGCCCCCCAAGTCACTGAGACTACTGGCGTGTGCCACCACACCCTGCTAATTAAGCTTAACTCTTAAAGTTTTTGGGCCAGATGATTCTTTGTCATGGTGACCGTCTTGTGTTTTGTAGGCTGTTCATCAGCATTTCTTGATTCTATCTACCAGATCACTAGCACCCTCTTTCTTCCCAAATTCTGAAATCTGAAAGTGTCCTCTGATGTTGCTAAATGACCCTTGTGGGGCAAAATCACCCACGGTTGAGAGCCATTGACCTAATTCCATATTTTGACCAGTATATTTTATATATGCCAATGACCTTTTCTTATAAATGCAATATGTTTTCATGGAGTTACTAATATTTTTTCACTGTCACAGATGATATTAATTAAATGCTATTTTCCAGAAACTCTATGAAGGGGTCGCTGTTATTCACATCATTTTATAGATAGGAAATGTAGGGCCATGGAATTTAAATATGTTTCCTATGGGATAGAGCAAATGAGGAGTGAAACCAGAATTGGATCCACGCTGTCTGATTTCAAAGATGAATCTCTTAGCATCTCTGTTACACTATTTCCCAAGCAAGAAAAACCTAGACTTTTAGGAGAGTTTTATAGGAATGCCAGGAAACCCATTAAAACCTGGTCTCACCAACTCAGCTTGGAAAGCAGAATCCACCAGATGTTTAATGGTTTGCCAACTTGAATATTAAGTGTTGAGATAAAATCAGCGAAGACCAAGTCAGAGGAACATCTGCTGAAATATCTTATCTGACGGCCAATCCAAGCCAGGATGGATTGTGTCTATTTCTTCTAGGGGACTCTACACTTTCCTCTTCATAACACATCACCCATTACATTGCCAATGTATCCTGATTTACATGCCTGTTCTGCTAGACCAGGAGCTTCTTGAGAGCTGAAACATTTTTACTCCTTTTTTTTTTTTTTCCAAAAAAAAAGCATTTTTTCCCCCACATACACATAGTAGGAATTCAATCAAAGCTGGTTGAATGAATGAATGAATAAACAAACAAATCCCAGATATACAGAGAGGTGTAAACATGCAGAATGGGAGTTACAAGTGGCTCCTGGCAGCCCAGGTACAAATGAAAGCCTGTCAACCACTTACAGAAAGAGTTTTCTATTATCCAGACGGGAAGCCGCTGGGAAAAAAGTACGTAGATTTAAAGCAACAAATAAAGAAAAAATTGGACTCAAATCAATAAAAATTGTCCATCCTCTTTTTAGTTTTATAATTTAGACCATGGCTGATCCAAACCACCAAACTCAATTCCACCTTCATTTAGGACAATTACCTGCCTTGTTAAATATTCAAAGGCACTGCCCCTCCGGAAAGGGCGTGCGTACTTTAGCACCACAAATCGATCCACAGTGCCTCTGTGTGCAGCCTGTTGAAAGAGATTACAAAACACAGCGCCTGGTTTGACAAGTTTCCCAGACTTGAAGCTGGCAGCTGGGGGCAATTAGGTGGCCCTCTCTGTCCCCACCACCCACAGCTCTGGACTCAGAGAATTGCTCCTTTATCCTCAGAATGAATTGCTGACTTGAAAGATTTCCTGATATATCCTTCCCTCCACAATTTTCGTTTTGTCTTAGATGATGATCTGAATACTCTTTTGTCAGAGCTGTTGGAGACCAGAGTTACACTGTCTTGATAAGACACCTGAAGAACAAGGAGGAGAGATGACTTGCCCAACATCCCTCAGGGAGGTAGTACAGAACTGGAGTTAGCTCCGAAAATGTTGGGCAGAATGAATTGGGTGAGCTGAGAAGCTAATGGGTCAGATCTTCCACTAGGCCTAAAGGTAGGCTCGTTGGAAACACCGATCAAGCAGGCTGGAGTCAGGCTGGGAAATCCTGCAACTGGCAGTGGTAGTTATTCAGGATGGCTGTAATTATTTATTCATTCATTTTTGCACTTCTCAAATATTATAGTACGCCTACTATGTGCTAGGTAATATGCAAGTTTCTGGAGATAAGTGATGAACCAGGCAGACACAAATGGAGCAAACAGGCTAGCAGAAAATAGAGATAATATAATATATAACATACTACTTGATACAATGCAATGGAATGTAACATATTATATTATGATGTATAATAGCATATATAATTACTTGTGATATCATAAGATACATATTATCTTAGTCCACTCAGGCTGCCATAGTAAAATACCATGGCCTCGGTGACCTATATGACAGAAATATGTTTTTTCACAGTTCTGGAGTCTGGAAGTCTCAGATCCTTGTACCAGCATGGTTGGGTTCTGGTGAGAGCTCTCTTCTGCTGGCAGATAGCGTTCTTTTTGCTGTGTTTTCTCAAGGCAGAGAGAAAGAGAACAAGTTATCTAGTGTCTCTTCTTGTAAGAGATGTTACATCTTACATGTAACATCTTACATGATGTTACAGGACTTTACCTTAGTTTAGCTAAAGACGGGGTTCTTGTCCGTCCCACAGCCACAAACATGTAGGCTCCTAGATAGTTTAAAGTGTGAGTAAAGCAGGTTTTTATTGGGTGAAAAGGAAAAAAAAAAAAAAGAGGGGAAAACAGGGGTCTTCCACAAGGTCAGAGTCCCCTGCTAAAGCCGTTCCCGCCCGTCATTGGAATACCAGATTTCACACAGGAAGAGGTGGGGCCAGGCTCCTCCCCACTGCAAAAGGCAGGAACTTCCTAAGGCTCTACTTCAGTGGGCTGGCTGGTTAGAGTTTTTCTGGGGACCCCCTCCCACCTTGGTGTCTCAGTGAGGTCCCCGCCCTCGTGCCCTCATCTGAATCTAATTATCTCCCAAAGGCCCCATCTCCAAATACCATCTCAGTGGGGGTAGAGATGTTAGATATTTAACATATGCATGTTGTGGTGGGGTAGGGGGACACAACTCAGTCCATAGCATAGACAATTGGATATGATATGATATGATATGATATGATATGATATGATATGATATGATACAGAAGATTAAAAACTCCTGAAAGAGGAAAAGGCCAGAGAAGGGTCCATGGAGGAAGTAACATTTAAAGTCAAGTGTGATGTTGAGTTCAAAAGACAAGCACGCAAGCCAGAAGCTACAGATTGATGCAAAAGATCCTGACTACATATAGGAATTGATAAGGAAGCAAGTAGAAAGGCAGGAGAGTCCAGCTGCACAGCTCATGGGCTGGAGTCAGGCAGAAGTCAGGCACTTACCAGATATGGCCATGAACAAATCACCTGAATCCTCTGAGTATTGATTCCCACAGTTATAAAGTGTGGAGAATAACTGTAGCTTATTTACAGGATAGGTGTGAAAGTTGGATGAGGTTATTTACATAAAAATCTTTAGCTGTGGCCAGGCGCAGTGGCTCACACCTGTAATCTCAGCACTTTTGGAGGCAGAGGCGGGCAGATCACCTGAGGTCAGGAATTTGAGACCAGCCAGGCCAACATGCCGAAACCACATCTCTACTAAAAATAAAAAAAATTAGCCGGGCAGGGTGGTGCACACCTGTAGTCCCAGCTACTCGGGAGGCTGAGGCAGGCAAATCGCTTGAAACCGGGAGGCAGAGGTTGCAGTGAGCCGAGATTGCGCCACTGCACTCCAAGACTTTGTCTCAAAAAAATAAATAAATAATTAATTAACTAAAAAAGATCTTAACCCTGAAGCAGTCACATTATAAGTGCTTGACAAATGGGAGCTATTATTATTGAAATATTAAAAATATTCCATCAACATATCTTGTTGGCTCTATCTTCAGAGTGCATCCTCCATCCAACTGCCTCCAAGTCCACCACTCTGGTCCAACACACCAATAACTTCTGTGACCTTGAATAGATTATGTAAATACTCTATGCTTTAGTTTCTTCATCTGTAAAATAGACACAATATTAGAGCCTATCTCATAGAGCTGCTATGAGTACTTGTAAATTAATGTACATAAAGTAATTTAAAGGATTTCTAGACCCTAGCACATTATAAGTGCTAAATAAATGGTATCTATTATTATCATCTCTCATCTGGATTGTTGCAGTAGTCTCTCACCTACTCTCTCTCCTCCCACCCTTCCTCCCCTGGTCTCTTCACAAAGTGCCCAAAGTAATTCTTTCAATAAATAAATCACATTACTTCCCTCTTTGCACAAAACCCTCTGGTGAATTACCATCTCACTCAGAGTGAAAGCAAAGCCTTCTCACTGAACCAGACCCCATGACCTTTTGAGCCTGATCCCCACTGTCTCTGCACCCTGGCCTCTCGCGCTGCCCCTCTGACATGTTTGCCAGCCTGCACGTCACAGTCTGTGTACTTCCAGTTCTGTCTCCGGGAATGCTCTCGCCCCAGGTCTGTTCGTGACCTGTACATTCACTCCATTCAGATCTCTGTTTCAATATCACATAAGCAGGAAGGCCGTCACTGATCAAATGACCTAAAATAAATAGCATGCACCACCCTCACACATCATATCACCCTGACCCTTCCTCGTTTTCCTTATCATCTGACATGTGATGGATTTATACAAATAATTGTTCATTGTCTACTGTCTCAACAAAGTAAGCTCCATGAGGGCAGGCATTTGATCAGTTCACTACTGTGTTCTTGGCAGCAAGAAATGTACTGGGCACATTGTAGAAGTTAATAAATATTTGTTCAGTGATAAATGAATCAGAGACATCACTGGGGCTGAGATGCTTAGTGCCCCCACCGATTGACTACTGACGTTATGGACAGGGGTAGGTCCCTGGGGCCAGAAGACACATTGGCTGTTGTCTTCAGTGAAAGATTTATGGACCCAGAGTCTTTCCTAGGAGCATCCTGCAAAATCTAACAGGATAGTTTTCCAGGGCAGAAGGCAAATAATATACATTGTTTAACAATTCAAGAATTACTTTAATGACTCAGTAAATCACCATGAAAATCTAAATATCTGTAAAATATGGTGACCTGAGAAACTGCTGACTCCAGCGGTCTCCAGGGGTACTCTATTAGTGATCTGTTTTGGATGGGCCTTTTTAAGACACATTTATGTTCCTCTCAGGTCAGGGTGCGAGGGAATAAAGGGAATGTACTTCATACAGAGCACTATAATCCATTCACAGAAAAGGCAGGGCTGTAAATCCTGCAGAGTGTGTGCATGTATGTGTGTGTACTTTTGTGTGTGTGTGTGTGTGTGTGTGTGTGTGTGTGAGATAGGGTAAATTTTGTGGTATTATTTTAAGCAGAAACTTCAGTCCAGGGAAGTCATAAATCTAAGGCTTTTTGTTACATCAAATATCACTGAAGCCACTTCTCAAAGCAGATTGGCTTCCCACAGCTTTTCTTCCTCACCTCCTTACTCCAAGGGCTCATCTTCCATTTCATACCTAGTGCAGTCACTGTCTAACCTGTCACTGTGTAGCCCTATCTTTAGATCTAGGCAACAAGGGCTTCTACCCTCAGTCTCATGCTTTAATTTATATACTACAAAACAATCAGAAAATATATTCATCAAAGAATATACTATCACCTCTGCTTTTTAGCATCCAGCTCTCTGCTCTGACACAGCATGATCCCTAACCCCAAACCTCCTCCCTTACGTGAGTTCAAGCCACAGGGATATGCTTCTCCACACCTCTTGCCCTATATCCTCAAAAGGAAAGGTCAGTGCATCCAAATGCCATGAAGGTCAGCAGGTGTGTCACTCTCGGTGTCAGAGATGAATGCTACTGGGACGGGAGCAGCAGGAGCACCTTCAGCAAGAGAATAGACACATTAATTAACTTGTGAAATCTTGCCTTATAACCAGTAAAAATGCAAAAGACTTGTGCATGAAAAAGTGGTGCAAAGCATCCATTTTTTGCTTGTATTTAGATTCCATCTTAAGATTCTAGAGCTAAGGATGAGCTGGTGAGGTATTCACATCAGTTTCCCAGGGTAGCTAAGAAACGCTGTCTGATACTAAGCAATTCATATTGCTCTTAAAGTTGTATATGTTTGTATGTAGATGAAATGGGCACAAAGAATAATTCCAGTTCTTTACATTAGTAATTAGATGGACATTACATGCTTGAATACTGGATAGAATTATTGCTAAAAAAATTGAGTAAGATTTAATTAAATTTACAAAGAACCAAATAAGATATTCAGCTTTATTTAAACAATTTAAATTTAACTATTGATATGTGATATAATTAAAGTAATTGCAATTTGAGTTTGGAGATTTCTCAAAGAACTTAAAACAGAACTACCATTCAACCCAGCAATCCCATTACTTCATATATTCCCCAAAGAAAACAAATTGTTCTGCCAAAATGACACATGCCCTAGCATGTACTATTCACAATAACAAGGACTTGGAATCAACCTAGGCACCCATCAATGGTGGATTGGATAAAGAAAATATGGTACATATACACCATGGACTACTACGTGACCATAAAAAAAAATGAAATCATATTCTTTGCAACAACATGGATACAGCTGGAGACCATTATCCTAAGAAAATTAGCGCAGAAACAGAAAACCAAGTATCACACGTACTCACGTATAAGTAGAAGCTAAACATTGAGTTATATGTAGAACTTATATGTAGAACATATGTCACAAATTTTATGTCACAAACATAAAAATGACAACAACGGACAGTGGGAACTATTGTGGGGGAGGTGGAAAAACTAATTTTGGATACTGTGCTCAGTACCTCAGTAATGGGCTTCAGATCCTGGCCACGTTTTCTAATCCACCTGCACCAAGAATAAAGCCAATACTTTGATCCCTATTTGACTCCTATGAATGTGTCTCAATTGATTCTGAACTTCCAAGAGGGACGAGATTGAACGAGATCTGGTTTTTTTACAACTCTCTTCCAAGCAAGAATGATTAATTTTGAGCAAGTCTTCAAGTGTTAGCCATATAACTTCATTGTGGTAAATCCCCACTCTCACTTTATCTGGCCCACTCTTCAGAGAAGCCTTCATTTATTCCCATATTAGAGTGTGCTCCACCTTCCTCCCCATGGCTTTGCCCTTAGTACTCCAAAATAATACTCACCACAGTGAATACTGTATTATCACGTTATTTGTTTATTCTGTCTTCACAGTCCCCAGATTCTAAGCTCCTTAGAAATAGATAAAGGCCTTGTCTTACTCTTTTACTGCAACTAACCTAGTGCCCAGGACTTACAGAGCAGTTAATAATTAAATATTAATAAATAAGGAAATTAATAGGTTGATGTGTAACTCTAATACCTTGAAATTACCTTGCTGTTTAGAAACATTATTCAAAATAGTTCAAGAATGTATTCTGACATGTTAACATGTTACTGAATCAAGCAAGCTAGTGAGAGGCTAGCACCAGGTTGGAACAGGTTCAGTCTGGGGGTGTGAGGGCTCAGATGCTAATGCTGCATCTGCCTTCAGCTTGTAGTGTAAATTCCGGAAGGTGAGCTCTCTGGGTGTATGATTTCAGGGCCACATTTTGCATTCCAGTGGCGTATCTGAAATCACATGATTCTTGATTAATCGAAAGTGAAGAGAACATTTTTTGCCTCTCATTCCAGTGAGTGAGGAATATGAAACCTGCAGAGATGAATTGGGCTCTTCAATGACACAGTGGCAGAACCAGTGAGAATATGGCAGGTTTTGTCTACAAGGTCTGTGTGTTTCTATAAGATTTTTCAAGAAGCTATCCTGTCTCTCAATAAACACTCATATTCTGGAATTCAGTAGGCACTGAAGATTAAATAGGGCTCTGAAGTTCACTGTCTGGTGGAGGATGAAATTTAATCAATCAATAACAATAAATAAAATTGAACAGATGTGGTATGGTTGGGACCCAGTATTATAGGACACCATGCAAAAGAATCTTTTAAATTTATTTAGGTGGGCAGATTACCTGAGGTTAGTAGTTCAAGACCAGTCTGGCGGACATGATGAAACCCTGTCTCTACTAAAGAAAATTACAAAAATTAGCCATGCATGGTGGCACGTGCCAGTAGTCCCAGCTACTTGGGAGGCTGAGGCAGGAGAATCACTTAAATTCAGGAGTCAGAGTTTGCAGTGAGCCGAGATGGCGCCACTGCACTCCAACCTGGGTGACAGAGGTATCCTCTGTCTCCAAAAATAAAAATAAAATGAAACAAATAAATTCATTTAGAGAGAAAGGATGTCAGTGTATTTATTCCAAAGTGATCCTTGATTTGTATAGGAGCAGAGGATAGCAGTAAGGAGGCATCATTGTAGGGAAGACTGAGGCAATGTGAAAAGGAATCCTTTCACTCCATTGTCAAACTTACTTTCTACTTTCTAATTTTTCTACTTCCTTAACATGCCTACTTCTTCTGCAGCCTTTAGCATGCAGAAATGCTGGTCCCCCCACCAGAAATATTCCCACCCCCTTTTCCATACAGCTTCACATCTCATTCTTCACACTTGACCTTAACTATAATTTTTACAAAGAGGATTTCTCCGTCTGCCCCCAGTCTAAAGTAGCCACTCCTGCTCCAATTATTTTTCTCATAGAACAATTCATTTTTATTGAAGGTCTTTACACACATTTTAATGATAGATTTACTTAGGGGCGAAAGTTTTAATGTCTGTCTCCCCCATTGGACTGTAAGCTCCTGAGAATAGGGATCATTTTTGTTTTCCTTTCTACTAAACACCCAATGCCTTATAGAGTACTTAGCACATAATCACCACTCACTACAGTCTTTTGAATGAGTGATTACATTCAAGGTTTAACCATTTCTATCACCATTTTAAAAATTTTCATAAGCGTGAGTAAACTTATTTACAATTAGTGTTCACTAGGCACCTACTATCTGCTAGACACTGTTCTAATGGTTTTAAAATTTGTTGCCTCAGTTATTCATCTCAGGATGCTTATGAAAGAGATGCTGATGTTACCTCCATTTTACAGGGGAGGAAATTAAAGTACAGAGAGGTTAAGTAACTTGTTCAAGTTTGCATAGTGGTAAATAGCAGAGCTAGAATTAAAACCAGGTGGTCTGACCAGAGAGTTTGTGCTCTTAGCCTGAATGTTATACTGTTTCTCGTGAATAAATGATTAAGTGAATGAACAAATGAATCAAGTTTAAACAGCAAACTGTGTTCAGGGAACTACCAAAGGTTCAGTATGACTGAAATAAAGGCTGGCGGTTGGGGTGAGGTGTAGGGGGGCATAGCTAGATGGCAATGAAGCAGAGAGGCTCAGAGCATGAGGGGCCTTGGATATTGAGTTAATGGATCCTAATTTGATTGGTAGGTGTAATAACGGCTTTGCAGCAGAAGAAATGGATCAAGATTTTCATTCTAGACATTCTTCTTTAAATGGCGATTCTACCCCAGCTCTGATTCAAGAACCCTAACTGTAACCATTACATTATATTTCCACCCCATTCCCTCATATCTGCTACCCTCTCCATAATGAGCCTCTCTGATTAGTTATGTCAATAGACTGCCTGCCTGTTTTAAAAACAGCCTGTCACTTGTTAGTGTGTCTCCATTCTTCACTGGCTCCCCATGTTGCAGCCAACTGAACAGCATCACAATTAAACTTCCTCCGTAGACTATTTTGTTCTACCAAGCTCAAATCCTTCTCATATGTCTAAATTTCCACATATAATAAATCAGGTTAGTGGCATAGGACTTATTTACTACACTGTGAAGGCAGGAAGGTGAGCTGATCAACAGATAACAGTATGCGTGATATTAAGGAGAGAGAAGGGTAAGGAATGAGGAGACTACTGCTAGTTGTGAGGTTCTTGCAGTAGTATAAGCTGAATTTTAAAGTGTTTTGCATTCTCTTGGTGTTAATGGGGTGGAAACAAGTGGAGAGATGCAAGATTGGATGCAATAAAATTTGGAGAATGAATAGCAAAAGGCAAAACAATACAAGAAATCAGAGAGCCTTTTAAGGTTTTGGGTCTAAGAATCTGGAAAAACTTCAACGGCATTTAAAGAAATGAGAAACTTTAGTATTTAAAAAAGTAGGAAAGGAAATAGAAAGTAAGGTGAGATTCCTTTGGACATATTGAGTTTAAGCCACTGGCTTGGGATTATAGAGGGACATGTCCAGCCTAACGCTAGTGATGAGGTTTATGAATTGGGAAAGAACTTTAAAATAAGAATACAACCGCAAGAGCCATTCTTGTTAACGTGTTAATTAAAACTGTAGCTTGAAAGTGAAGTCACTGAAAGGAGTGTGTAGAAATAGAAGAAAGCCAAGATAAGTGCCACAATGATAACTGCCACATACGAAGTACATAATATCATATTTAGGGCATAGAGTTTATAGTCATGGAAATAAGCCTTGGTTTCACTCGAATCTAGGCTGCAGCACTTTCCAGATATGTGACTTTGCAAATTACTTAAATTCTTGCAGGCTCAGCTTCCTCTTCAGTTAAATCAGGATAGTAGTCTCCACCTCCTGAGATTGTGATGTGGAGTCATTGAGCAAGTACTGAAAGGACCTGACACAGTGGAGTCAACAGTGGATCTCAGAAAGTACTAGCATTTTTACCTCATTTAATATAAAGTGGGTATGAATACAATTATTACTGTTTGAAAACTCACTGCACTTGCCTGCAGTATATATTTTTTCTCTTTACATCCTTACTATAATAGTATATATAGAATTTGTATGAATGCCTCCACCATTTATTTTAGGAAATTTAAATACAGATATAAAAAATTGGTTCAAGCTCAAATAAATTAACTAGGGAATATAACAAACAATTCCCAAATATTAGTATCTTAACACAACACAATTTTGTTTTTTGCATAGTTTATACTCAGTATCGGTTGGGCAGAAATTTTGGGTGACTGTTTTGTAAGAAAAGACTTGGGAATTCGGGTTTCTCCATTGTGTGATGTTACCATTTAAAAAACTCGTTCTACACGGTCATCCATGGAAAAGGGTGAGAAAGAAAAGAGGACAATCTAGCTGGGAGTTTTTAGCTAAAACTGAAAAAGTCCAGATAACTTTACCTACAGTCTATTGGCCAGAGCCTTGCCATATGTCTGTCCTCATACTACTTTCATTGAAAGCCTGGAAATGTAGTCATCTGCTTGTCAATGAGAAGAAATAAGATTGACAGCAAGACTCTGTTGTGTCTCATAACTGGTAAAGGTGGGACTTAAGTCATACATTTAGGGGTTGAAATGAGAGAAAATGATGGAAAAGAAACCTTTGATGAGTAAGAAGAGACTCAATATAGGTTCCATGTCCTGGAATCCAAGGGAAGAAAGAGCCTCTGTCTTTTCAGATCCCTACTATGTGTCAGATTCTGTGCTGATTCAATGTTAACTCGTGAAGAGACAACATATGATGGATATTTTGAAAAGTCCATTGGTTTTAGAAATTATAGATATAAGAGATTTGTTTCAAGACCCACGAATAAAGGAGACAGAAAAAAACGATTAGTTGTTAGATTTTGCTATGGAAGAGGCATGGAACACACAGTTCTATCTCTTGAAAAGAGCAGTGTCAGTTATTGGATCTTTACTATTCTTACAAAGGAAGAGCTCTGTGAGACACCGAAGACCTCTCGAAGAACAGTGATGACGTATCCCAGGTTAGAGAATGGGAAACGTATCTACCCTCTATCTTCCTGTGAAAATACAGGAGAGGCTGAAATGAAGAATTGAAGAATAGGGGTTGGGAGGAACAAAAAAATTACACCATGCCAGTGTTATCTCTTTATACTTTTATGTTTCTTCTGCCAATTGAGGAGTGACCCTTAAAGGAGAAAAACCAAATTAAACATTAGCCGAAGAGCAGGGGCTGATGGAATATTTTATTGGAACTACTTTTCATACTCAAGAACTGAGAGAATGAAAGTAGCCATCTAACCTTGCCAGAGACTTAAAGACCCTCTGCTGCCACACCCAGAACTCCTGCCACACCCAGAACTTCAGATTCTGTAAAATACGCAGTGGCAGATAATTATTTCCCATTGATCAGTTTCAAACTTTTAGCCTATAACGGCATTCCTAGTTTCTACCTCACTGCATTTTCGTCTCAGTTTCCCTCTTTAATGCTTGTTAGTTAAGGATTTCTTTAGATAGTCTACCTGACTTCTGAGCCATTATGTCACTAAGAGATCACCTATCAGGACACTTCTACAGATTGCTGAAATCAATGTGCTATACCCATCCTAACCCAGGGTCCAAGATACTTCATTCCATATGTAACTCAGCACCCTTTCTTTAACCCACCTCATCTGGGAGAGGAGCTCGGCCAGGTATGATTCAGGAAAGACACCATGACAAGGGTCTAGCTGAATATGCCTGGCTGTGCTCTTATCTTTAGGAAAGAAATGAAGAAGTCCTCATAGCTATCAAATGTCCAGTCCAGCTGCTCCATAGGGAAAGAAATTAACTGGTTCATTCAGAAAACACATCTGTATGCACCAGGAACTTTGCAGGCAATACAATAGTAAAGAAAACCGATCCTATTCCTGTCTTGAAGGAATTCACAGTATAATGGGGGAGATGGGTAAGTGGTTAAGTGATTACAGAATATTTAAAACACTAGAGACAGTAGTGGATGTGGAGGCAGCTCCTATCCAAGCCTAGCAGGAGGGAATGTGCTCAGGGAACATTTTCAAGAAGGTGAGGCTGGAAATATTGAGGCAAAATTACTACTGAAGAATGGAATCACCTGTGACATAGCTCGAAATCTGAGGGGAAAACAAGCAAGTGGGCTAACAAAACAAAAACAAACAAGAAAGTCCAGCAGTCAAAAAAGCAATGACAGGTGGATGGCTGGCAATCAAGGAAGAGGAAACTTGAGTAGTCAAAAGTGAAAAAAAAAAGGGAGATATGGGGGCCAGGTGCAATGGCTCACACCTGTAATCCCAACACTTTGTGAGGCCAAGGTGGTGGATCACCTGAAGTCAGGAGTTGGAGACCAGCCTGACCAACATGGAGAAACCCCGTCTCTACTAAAAATACAAAATTAGCTGGGCGTGGTGGCTCATGCGTGTAATCCCAGCTACTCAGGAGGCTGAGGCAGGAAAATCGCTTGAACCCAAGAGGTAGAGGTTGCAGTGAGCTGAGATTGCGCCATTGCACTCCAGTCTGGGCAAAAAGAGTAAAACTCCACTTCAAACAAAAGAAAGAAAGGAAGAGAGAGAGAGAGAGAGAGAGAGAGAGAGAGAGAGAGAGA
>NW_012102710.1:2654658-2711886 GCF_000951045.1 Mandrillus leucophaeus
GTATTTAAGGAAAAAGAAAAACTGAACATATATGTGAACTAAAGTCAGTAAGTCAATAAAGAGGAACATGCTGAATACACTACAGAGTGAGAGGGGTCAAGAACTACATCCCTGAAGGTGCCAATTGGATTTGTAGACAATTTCCTCCATGTGGAGCACTTCTCAGGAAGTAGGAAGTGAAGTGACAACACAGACTGCAATCCCAAGGGCTAGAAAATAATGAAAGTTCATAGTCTTTGCAACCACTTTGGTGAAATGGAAGCGTCACTGTATTCTGATTCAGAAGATCTGGTTCTGCCATACACTGATTCCAGGAATTTGAGAAATTTCCCACTTTCTGTGTCATCTTTTGCATAATGAAGATATTGGAAGGAAGAATTCTATGGTTAATTTCCAGGAACCAAACTGCAAACCCTTTTTTCTCCCTATAGTTTTGCATTTAGGAAGTAAGTTTACTTTTATGTAAGCTAACATCTACAATAGATTTTTTGAGGATCTATGAGACTCCAAATACCACATATGCATTTTCATCTGAGTAGCATGCCTAATTCAGAGTCTTCTCATCAGGCATGATGGTTGCAGGCCTAGGATGGGTCAGAAATTCTTGATTCTAAAACTCTCCAGTCTATTAAAGAAACAAATTGCTTTTTGTTGGTTCCATTGCAGTGGCCATTTTCTTTCTAATTTCAAAAAAAGTAGATATTACAGAGTTTTATAAAACCTAATCTTGGTGCTCACGAGACTGAGTGAATCTGGCATTTTCTTCTATTGGTTGTTGAAAGTGAAGTCTGTTGACTGGGAAAATGTTGACTTCTGCTGCTCTGAGTGAAGGTACATGTAAGTGCTTATGTGCTCCCAGTTCAATAGGTAATAAAAAGATTAAATCTAAAAATTGTTCCATTCTACAAGATATAACATTTCACATTGAGTTGTATTTTACAACATTTTTAGGTAGAATTTTATTACTGTGAACAATTGACTATTGATTCATGTTTCTCAGAACTCAGCAGGGCATGGAGAAAAGTCTCAGCCAATTGCAAATCCTTGGAAAGTGTTCTCAGGCAACATGGCTTACAACCAAAAGTGCTGGGAATTTGAGCAAAATCTTAAAGGTTTAGTCCTACATTCTTTCAATGAAATAACTTACTCCTCCATGCTGAGCTTCCCTGGGACAAGTATAGCTGACTCCTCCTACATCAAATGTCACAACCATATAAAATCTGTTCAGTGTGACCCTGGCATTTTCAATAGTACAGACCCAGCTGAAAAAAATATTAGCTATTATTTTGCAGCTACAACTAAAGCCCTTTAAATGTAGCCTTTATCTTTCCTGTGCCCAATCAGCTCTGATGATCATCACAAATTAACATATTAGAAAGATATTTTAAAAATTCAAGGGATTCATTAAAGTTCAATAGACCTGCCGGGCGCGGTGGCTCAAGCCTGTAATCCCAGCACTTTGGGAGGCCGAGATGGGCGGATCACGAGGTCAGGAGATCGAGACCATCCTGGCTGACACGGTGAAACCCCGTCTCTACTAAAAAATACGAAAACTTAGCTGGGCGAGGCGGCGGACGCCTGTAGTCCCAGCTACTCGGGAGGCTGAGGCAGGAGAATGGCGTAAACCCGGGAGGTGGAGCTTGCAGTGAGCTGAGATCCGGCCACTGCACTCCAGCCTGGGCGACAGAGCGAGACTCCGTCTCAAAAAAAAAAAAAAAAAAAAAGTTCAATAGACCTGAGTTCAAATCCTAAACCAAGAGGCCTTGAAAAAACTATGTTAACCCATCATAAGTGTCATAAATAAAACAGGGAGTACTTTGCAGGTATATTGTGATGTTTAAATGAGATAACAAAGGAAAATATGGAAAATAATTATTGAGCACTTACTTTGTATTGTTTCACTGTAAACTTACTGTGAGAATTTATCAAGTACTTTATGAGTATTAATTTATGTAATCCTTTCAACAACCCTATAAATTTTGACACCGGCATTATTCTCGTTAATGGTAGAAAATACTACCTATAAAATAACTAAGTCCAAGAGAAGTTAGGTGATTTACCGAAGTAAGTGGGTGGTAACTTAAAGCTTTGAATACGTTAGAGCCTATGCTCTTAAATACCATACTATGTATGACATTTTATCACAATCCTGTGAATGTGAGCTTAGAATATATTTATGACTTAAAGCTTTCCCTGATTTCTTTGCTAGATTTGGTGCTCATTCTTTTATTTACTGCAATTTGATTTAGATATGTGTTTGGCTATTTTAAATAATATAATAAACAGATAGAAACTTAAGTTGGAAAAACCAAACTGGAAACTTTGCAATAACTTACATCTCACTACGAAGTTTCTTCAACAGCTCAGACCTCTACTTCTACTAACAGGGTACAAATACTGTAAATACTGTAAATACTAGAATACTGTATTTATCATTCCCTTGCTTTCATTTCTATGCACTGCCATCTCTTTGGATTTCTAAACATGAAATGCAAAGCATGCACAATTGTACTTATTAAAAAATTTATAAATAATACGTTTTTTGTTTGACATGGGGTCTTGCTCTGTCACTCAACTGGAGTGCAGTGGCACCATCTCTGAAAGTTCACTACAGCTTTGACCTCCTAGGCTAAAGCAATCCTCCCACCACAGCCTCTTGAGTAGCTGAAGCCACAAACATGTGCCAGTGTACCTGACTAATTTTTGTATTTTTTTGTAGAGACAGGGCTTCACCATGCTGCCCAGGCTGGTCTCGAACTCCTGAGCTCCACCAACCTACCAGTCTCAGCCTCCCAAATTCCTGGGATTATAGGCATTGAGCCACCATGCCCAGCCAAGAGTATGTAACTTTTGAAGGTTACTTTTTTATTTACATTATGACACTAAAAATTCATTTATATTATTTTTATCACTTTGATCCTTATATAATACTCTATGTGTGACTATTCCATAGTCTATTCATCTACTCCCCGATTATAGACAAGTGTGGCAAGTGTGGTACCAGCTTATCATTATTGCATTTATCATAGTATTCATTATAGCACTGTTGGAAAACATTTGTACATGTCTTTTGCTATGCATGAGTGAAGGTTTCTCCTTTAGTATTACTCCAGAAGTGGGTTTTCTGGGTCAGAAGTATGACAACATTTAACTTTAGTAAATAACGTTGAGCCATTTTCAAGAACAATTCTACTCTCTTAAATGTCCATCAGAAAGGATGCTGTGAATCCACATCCTCATCAACAGTTTTTATTGTCATTTTTATTTTAACTGTGCTAATCCAATAGGTGCAGAATGATACGTCATTGTGGTATTGATTTGCTAATAAAGGTAGCCATTTGCTTTCTCTTTCACTTATGCACCAGATATGTTCATTTGAAACATATACAAGATGCAGCTGTTTTATCTTTTATAAAATGCATCTTTATGTCTCTTATACATTTTTCAGTTGGGTTATCTATGTTCTTATTGTATAATTTTGATACTAATACTTTGTGATTTTAAAAATATTTCTACCTTCTCTCATTAGGTAACTTCGATTTTCACTTTCTTTCAGAGTCTTTCAATGAAAACTTTGTAAAAACTTTTAGTAATGTGTAATTCACTGTGTCATTTCGCTCTATTGATTGAACCCAACTGATACACATGCATGTTAATGTTAAGGAAGATTAAACCCTAAAGAAGTAATTAAATACAAATTGATTCACAGATTCAAAAATCAAATAAAATCACAAGACGGAGAGTAGACTAGGATAGGGGACATGTAAGACATCAGTACTTGCTATACAGCTGAGATTGAGAGAGTGTATAGTATTAATATTTATGTAGGTAGAGAATAGAAAAATGACCATTGGAATAAACTGGAGGATCCAGAAACAGATCCTTATTAATATTGAAAATTTAGTATGTGACAGCAGTGATGTGCCACATTAGTGGTGAATGAAAAGACTGTTCAGTAGTCACAGTTGGATAAAATATATCCTTAGAAAAAACTATCCCTGACTTATACATTATGCTAAAATCAACTCCTGATGGATTAAAGACCAACATGTATTATAAATGGCCAAATTTTAATAATTTTAGCACATTTTATTGGTATCATTTAGAACCAAGGATAAATGTATATTTCTTAAAAACAACAAAAGCTTGAATTTTTTCACCGTGTTGTAGAGAATCTCTTCTATGATAAATTCTCTCTGATGAACGTCAACGTGAGATATTCCCAGTTGTTCACACATGTATCACTTCCCTACTCATTGTTTCCAATCTTATATTTTTATTCCGTCCAGTCTCCTGTCTGATCAGCCATGTCATGTGTCATTATTAGGAACCAATATTAGGAGATATTCCCATTTTTTCACATACATATCACTTCCCTAGGACGTTTTGTCTCTAACCTTATATTCTTATTCCATCTAGTCTCCTGTCTCATTAGCTATGTCATGTATCAATATTAGGAACCAATATGCATATATACAATGCTAATTCTCACTTTACAAAACAATGAACTAATATGAGGCTTTTGTTATCTGCTAAATATACTGCTCTTATAAATTCAGATACCAAAAAATAGAACTAGCAGTCTAGGTTTATAGATTAATTAGACACAATAGAAAGTGGACTTGGCCTCCATAAGTTCCCAGTCTAATCACAGGACCATGGGGACACTTCCAGATTATGTGGGCACTGGTATGCAAACTCTGTTTTCAACAGTCTCTAAACTATGAGTAACTCCCAGCACTGTTTTGCTGGCCGTTGAAGGTTTTTATGCGAAGTTATTAGAAGTATATTTATTATATATTTGTGATGATATTACACGGTCTTTCCTGAAAGGGCTCTGGCCTCTGCCTTTAATCAATTGGCTTTGGATTTGTGAACCAACTTCAATCTTCAAGTTGGATGAGAGGCTATAATTTTCTGTTGCCTTGGTTGATGTTAGCCTTTGTCACTCTCCATTGACTTCCATTACTCAAAGTTACAGGCACAGAATTTCAATTGTCCTGCACTTCCAGGTTGTATGGGAATGGAGCTCTCTCTCTCACCTCAGCAGGAACAGGGAAACCTGAGATCAGAAGATGCAAAGAGTACAATGCCATCATGAGGTTGTATAATTTTAGGCCATGCCTATACAAATCATTTGTCATAAGTTTTTAAGTAAAGCAAAAAGCAAAGAGTCATAGAAATAGATGTGGCCAAGAGGGCATGAGAAGAATGATAAGAAGCATCTAATGTAAGTGGATATGAAGTTAATGAGGAATGGAAATCCTCTTAGTAGGCAAAATTATGAGCAACATCTGTTTTTTTCCTCTAATTTTTTTAGCCCAGATGTATATAGTACATATTCTATACTATATAAATGCCCAGAGAGGACATCTGCTGTGGAAAAGTTTTCACTAGGACAAGATAATTCATACTGTGGACATCAGCATCTTTCTTGAGCTCTATTGATATTTGTTTTGAAGGCCAATGTACAAAGTATCCTTGGCTATAAGGCTGATCCAGATACAGTCATAGCAGAATGTCTAGTCAAGAATGGATGCTAACATTGGAGACCAGATATAACACCATTTCCTGAGATAACTAGCCAGTCACCTATTGACCAGTTGATAATATTGGATCTCTTCCATCATTGAGGTTGTAGTAATTTGTATTCTTGGGAGTAGATACCTATTCTGAATAAGGACTTTTTGTGCCTATCATGCTCTGTCAGCATCACTATTTTTGGACTTGCAGAATGCCATTCTCATCACCTTGGGCTGCAATAACAGATTACCATAAACTGGGTGACGAAAGACAAACATTTATTTCTCATAGTTCTAGAGGCTCAGAATTCTAAGACGAAGGGGCTAGTAGACCTGATGTCTAATAAGGACCTTTTTTTTTTTTTTTGAGAGTCTCACTCTGTCACCAAGCTGGAGTGCAGTGGCATGATCTCAGCTCACTGCAATCTCCGACTCCTTGGTTCAAGTGATTTTCCTGCCTCAGCCTCCCAAGTAGCTGGGATTACAGACATGCGCTACCACATCCAGCTAATTTTTGTATATTTAGTAGAGACAGGTTTCACCATGTTGGCCAGTATGTTCTCGATCTCCTGACCTCGTGATCCACCTGCCTCAGCCTCCCAAAGTGCTGGGATTACAGGTGTTAGCCACCATGCTGGCCAGTGAGGACCTTCTTTCTAGTGTGCAAATGACTGTCTTCTCCTTGAATCCTTACATGGCAGAGATAAGATAAAGGAAGTAAACTCTATCAAGTTTCTTCTAATAAGGGGACTAATCTTATGAGGACCACATGACCTCATTTATACTCAGATACCTCTGAAGCCTCCCTTCCAAATATCATCATTCCATATATAAATGTTGGGAAGACATAACGTATTTAATACATAGCATATCCAACATAACATCTCTTTCAACTAAATAACTCATTATACCACAAAAATGAGTAAAACAAGGCTTTTGTTTAAGCAATTTGCTTGTCTTATAGTGTCTAATTATTTAACCATAAACATTTGACCTGACAAAAACTGAAGTTTATGCATAGCCTCCTTCCCTGTTGTCAAGGATACTATTTAAAGTTTATTCATAGAATGACCTGTAAGAAAACGTATTCCAGTATAAATGCTATCTTACATAATATAATATTTGATTTAAACCAATAAGCATCATGTGGTGTTATTTTCCCCAAGATCAAAATACACAGGCCTGGGAACCAAGTAATGGAAGTAAAATGGGCCATCCTTACTATATTACACTCAATAACACAGAGAACATTTGAATTTCAGTGATTGAATTTCTTAAGAAAGGAATGTTTACCTTAGGGGTCATAGCCAAGTTTCTATTAACTTAGAAGCCCAGTAAATACCCTGGACATTTGGGCTCCTCATGCCACTGAACTGACAGACATAAAAATTGCTTAACATAAGGGGCTTGATTTCATTTACTGGAGAGAAATTTAGTTTCTTCTAATCAATGCAAAAAAATAAGAAATATGGTTGAAACACAGGGAAATTATTAGAGTAACAATACTCTCTTGCCAATAGTCCTGGTCAATGAAAGATTATGGCAACCCAATAAAGACAGAATATTTGGTATACATATGTGGGTCACTAACAAAAAAAGGAACGCTATTGAAGGGGTGAAGGGAAAAGAGAAAGAAATTAGACTAAGTAGTAGGAAAATGAAGTTTTGATTACCAATATGTTTATCTATGCATAACCTAAGGTATTGCATTATTTATTCTACCCCTCTTACCTCTAAGCTACCATTTTTTGAATACTGCTGCCGATGTCTAACATTTACATCCCTGGTGGCAATATAACAGAATTGGCACCACTGCCACTAGAATTGCAACTAGGGTGAGGCATATGAGACTCTTAGGACACAAAATTTAAGAAGTCACTCCCTTTTAGAGCCATAGAAGTTCACAGTGCCATCTGTGCTGAATTGGAGTCCCTGCTGTATCTTTCCTTAGGGACCTCCTATGGATACTTCTATAATACTAGATTAACAATGTACATTATGTCCTCATATTAATTTGAGCTCTTAAAGATGAGGATCTATACCTCCTTCAAGTCAGTGTTCTTAGTGCTTATCATAGTGCCTGGCACATTGTAGACCTCATTAAGTGTCTGTTCAATGTAAGTATGTATGGTCTCAAAAGATAAACTTTTGTTTGCTTGTTTGTTTGTTTATACGGGTTTTATTACATCAATGTTCACAAACCAACACCAGCACTCTTTATACGTTCTTAGGAAGGAGCAAGGACTCTGCTTATGATAAAATAAACAGCATACATTTGAAGTCAAAATATGAATAAAATATTATAGGAGAAAAGTTTAATAAAAAAGAAGACAGTGGGAAATATTGATAGTAAAATCTATATTTAAAAAATAAATCTTTCATTTACTAACTCTTGGACTTGAGGAAAGTTGCTTAATTTTACTGTTAACTTCCTTTATTTGTAAAATAGTGTATATTATCTAGAATGTCAATCTTACAGAGATGTTATGAAGAATTAAAATGAGTTTTAAGTACATGTGGAAATCTATCGATTTTTAAATAATTATAATTGTAAATGATTTATATTGATTTTAATGGTTTTCTAATGTAGCACTAATCACAGATTATTCAGTGTGATAGACGGTTCTGCATATGTTGATCTTCTCTTTATGATAAGGGTCCCTGATGTCAGTGGAGATTCTCTCTCTCTGTCTATCCTCTCTATCTTTTTCTCTTTCCTTAGTATCTATCCTTAGAATGTACCACAAGTTAAGGGCTTAATGATGTCTATTAGGTGAATTAAATAATCTTTCTCAAAATCCACTTGTTTAGCATTTTCTGTCAAGTGTTATGCACGATCCAAACCAACTAAGTGTTTAAAATTATAAAATAAAAAATAAAACTAAAAGGGCAGTTAAATTGTTATGACATTACATTAAATTATATTTTGTGGTTTCAATGAGGCAAGCTTCGAGGAGTAAACACTTAGAATTTTTGCGAGAAGTAAATAACACTAAGCAGAGGGAACGGGAACGGAAGGAGAGAGAAGAGAACTGGTCTAATACAATGAAAAGCTGTGGCACCGGTGCGCTCCGTGGTGCTGTCCACGGTGCTGACAAGTTTCTTAATCTTGGGGAAGTTGATAGTCCATCCAGTCTCTCTCTGATTTTCCTAACCAGATACGTGGAGAAATCATAAATGCAGACAACAGAGAAAACTCTAAATAAAGAAAATGGGTAGAGGTTGTTGGTGATATCTATGTAGTTCTACGATGTTGAGGGAAACAAGTATTTTTAAAAAGATCATTATTTGAGCACATTATGAAATCCAAAATTACCAAGACAGGAACCAAAATATAATATTATTAGAATTTCAAAGTAACATAGAACAAGCAATCTATAAGACAAGGACATAAAGTGCTACTGTTTTAGAAAAACAACTTTTCACAATGCAAAGACTGAAGTTACATCACCAATAAAAACAGTTTTTTTTTTCTTGACAAAGAAATATTGACTTTTTAAATGCTGCATTTTTCTTTTTGAAGAATTAAATTATGACTTATATTTTGAAATATGTATTATTAATTTGTATTAGTATGATGGTTTGATTATACTCTTGACTATTATAATTCCTTTTAAATCTATAATTTATTGTGTTGGGGGGAACATATAGGAGACCCTGCCTTTTTTTCTTTATCCTATGTCTGATACTAATGTGAGAGTTATTAGCAATAAATTATCTCTTTCCTTCATGTGCTTTTAATACCTATTATCATTAACTGCCAACAACAAAGCTAGAGGTCATAGTCAAGTCTTCTTTCCGTTAAAATTGTTTTCTGCTAGGCATTTCCAAATATATAAAATTACATCTGTATTGGATATGGGCTACATTCTTTACAATGAAGATAAACTCCATATTTATTTGACCAAGATTAATACTTTTCTTCTTATAACTCACTACCCTCATAAAACTATTGTGGTCCACTTACTGTTCCAAAAACATGCCATGCTTTTTATGTTTCCAGGTTTTGGCTGATGCTATTTTCTCCACTCAGGATGTCTCTTTTTTTTTCTGTTTTTTTGTTTTGTTTTGTTTTTTGTTTTTCCTGGATAAAACTCTGGTCATTTTCAAAGGCCCAGTCAAAAAGTTAGCATGGAATGTACCAGCAAGAATTATTTCTTTTATTTTTGATAATGTCACTGTCATAGTTCTTAGATAGTCCAGATAATTATAGCAGGCAATTATAGAATATTGTAGACTAGAAGACAGCATGTACCATGGTATTAAAAGATTTGGTTTTCAAGTCATCGCATATTCACTCAGCAAACATTTGCTAGAACTTTTCTAGACACTGCGACAGTGAACAGAATAGTAAAAACACTTGCCTTCATAAAGCCACATTTTTAGTCAAGAGTGGTACAAAATCTTAGTGTAAATGGAAAAAATAAATTAATGAACTAATTTTAGATAGTAAAAAATACTATGAAAATAATAAACCATAGTAATAGTAATAGACCAGTAAGCTTCCACGCATGACAGACGCTTTTCTGTGATGACTAGGAAAGGCTTCTTTGATAAAGCATGTTTATTCTGTGTGTGTGTGTGTGTATATGTGTGTGTGTGTGTAACCAAGAGCCTGAATAAAATGAAGGAGCCAATGATGTATAAATGATACTGAAGAGGACAAGAAGGAGTTGGTGGACGAGTATCAGGAGAAGGAGGATTGTGGTAACAATGATTATGATAACCAATATTTGGAAGTTTAGTCTTTCAACCACCTGATTAAAATTGTGAAATTGTGAGATGGGCATTACTACCATTTCTATTTGTGAATGAAGAAAAATAAGTGTGCAGAAACTTCAAGTTCAGCATAAGTCAAAAAACACAATCAGGTTGTTTAAAAAGTGATTTTGGTCTCAAGATGCCTATTTGGGCCAGTAAAGGGAATTATTGTCTGAGGTCTCCTGATGGTTTTTATTTGTAACCAGCATTTTTATAACCAATAATTTACAAATGATATTAGGAAAAAGTGCAAAAATTAGGAAATTAATACCACGATATAAAAAGGCATTCAAAGTATAAAGAAAAATTATTATAAATTATTGAGGGCTGAATCTACATGTACATATCCTTTTAAAAGTGTGTCTGTGTGCATTCTATACACAAAAAGACTGAGTTCATGTACATAAAAATTGAACAGGAAAACAAAAATTATTTTTTAAGAAGGTAAATTGAAGCAGTTTATAATAATGGATACAATAAAACATGGCATATAATAATAAATATAAATTTTAAAAAGAAATAGATGTCAAAATAAAAAGTCAAGTAAGGAAGAATCAAAATGTGTGTGTGTATGTGTGTGTGTCTGTGTGTGTGAGACACTATTTATACATGTGATTGTGCATTCCAAAAAATTGCCTGTCTGAAATTGTCTGCAGATAGATGGTAGTGAAAAGATAACCTTAGGGAAAAAAATCAGGCATTTTACTTTAGTCAAGTGATTACTTTGTGCATGTAGGGTTTTGTTAGTTTAACATTAGTCTTGAATATTGCTCTCTTTGATCTAAGAAAAGTTATTTTCAAATCCTGAAGTTTGCCAAGGCTTCTTTTTAAAGAATTACTTCTCATGTGAGTCATTAACCTAGGATTTCATTTTTCAGAAGGGTTCTGAATCTAGCTTTTCAATCACTACTGAATATTACCTCTGTTTTGTTAACAGCTATGTAGTTGATGCACAGATAGATATTTCTGAGGTTTACTTGCATAGACTTAGCAGTTGTTTATGACAAAATTTTTTTCTCTTTATTTATGAGGTATGTGTGATAAAAATAATGTTCTCCTGAATGCTGATTTTTTTCTTAAGCTGAATTGCTTGGAGATGGTTTTTGTTTTAAGTAACTATTCCTCTCAACTCTGAATGATTGGTTTTAAATCATGCAAAACCATCATTTGGTAGTCTATTTTCATACATATCAAAAAGTGAGTGTAAGATCAGTATATCATGATTTATTATGCTTCTAAGGATAACTCAAAACAGAGTAAACAAGTTACTCAACAATATCTGTAAGTCAGGAGTTTGTAGTAATTCCACTGACTGATGTCCATGGACTTTTGACCTATCACCAAACGTATCATCAGAGCTCACCAATAAGGAAGTATGTTGCCACTTTAGGCAGTTGGAGCCCCACTTCTGGAAGTGTCTAAGCTTCTAACTTCTAGACTGAGCAGGATATAATAGTAGACATGCATTCTTTTATCTATGGTCGGGCAGGATAAACTTCATGAGATTCTATGTCCTGATATTTCTGACTCTTTGTTTTTTTCACTGTGACATATTACATTGAAACCAAGTAGAATTCTTTTTCAGAAAATTTTCCAATAGAACAGTAATCAATGAATTGAAGTTAACTGCATAACATAATGTAGTCAACATATATTTGAGCATGAAATATCTAACAGTAATGTTTTAGAAAACCACAGGCAAGAGAATGTTTGATAATACAGAATAAAAAGACAGAATTAATTACTTCCGTGCATTATGCGAAAGCTTTTTCAGATGTTTTTCTTCTTTTCCTTTTTTCACAGAACAACCAATGAAGTTGTTCAGTTTTCAAAGGCAGAGATTATCAATTCAAGTGAAAATGCCTCTTGTGCAGGCAGAGTCCTATATAGTCTTCAATTTTCTAGGTTCATTTATTCTGGGTATCAGAATTTTTATTCAGTTTTATTCACATGTCAGATTATCTGAATAGTCTATCTGAATAGTCTTGTATCATCTGTCTGAAACTCCTCAGGTCTTTCATACATGCACACACAAAATACTTCCTTGTGACATTAGCCACATGAGATCCTACATGTGGAACAAAATGCATACCGTTGTCTTGGTGTGGTGATTCTTGCCTGTAATCTCAGCACTTTGGGAGGCTGAGGCTGGTGAATTGCTCGAGCCCAGGAGTTTGAGACCAACCTGGGTAACATGGTGAAACCCCATCTCTATTTAAAAAAAAAATACAAAAATTAGCTGAGTGTGATGGTGTGCACCTGTAGTCCCAACTACTCAGGAGGTTGAGGTGGGAGGATAGCTTGAGCCCGTGAGGCAGATGTTGCAGTGAACTGAGATTGTGCCACTGCACTCCAGCCTTGGTGACAGAGACAGAGCCTATCTCAAAAAATAAAATAAAATAAAGAAATGCATACCATTAATTAATTAGTTAACATAAAATGTATAAACATGTGCAGAGAAATAAATACATAAAATAAACATACCCAGACACAAGCACATATATATGCATATCGTACAGTGTATCTGATACTAATTGTCAATTTTGCATCACAACAACACTGGTGAAGAGACTAATATTAGCAGAGATACTGCAGGTACAAAGAATATTTGGAGAGTACTGTCATGACTAATGCATAAATTAATGAAATGTCTGATGTGATGGACAAAATAAGATGTGTCAGTGAGTGATGTATGACATGCAATGGAAGAATTTGAAATCTGATTGTGTTTAGAAGTGAGGGAAAGAGAAACTTCTGGAAATGGCTTTGAATTATTTGTCTTCCCCACCTAATGAGCCAAGATGTTAGACAGATCTAAAGTCTATCTAACAAAAAAACAGAGGCTACTCTTCAGCTGCGAAGACTGCTATTTGTGAGTTCAAGAAGCAGAGAGGATGTGGAGAAATAGGAATGCCTTTACACTGTTGGTGGGAATATAAATTAGTTCAACCATCGTGGAAGACAGTGTGGCAATTCCCCAAGGATCTAGAACCAAAAATACCATTTGACCCAGCAATCTCATTAGTAGGTATATACCTAAAGGATTATCAATCATGCTGCTATAAAGACACATGCACATGTATTTTTATTGCAGCACTGCTCACAATAGCAAAGACTTGGAACCAACCCAAATGCCCATCAATGATAGACTGGATAAAGAAAATGTGGCACATATACACCATAGAATACTATGCAGCCATAAAAAGGATGAGTTCATGTCCTTTGCTGGGACATGGAAGAAGCTGAAACCATCATTCTCAGCAAACTAATACATGAACAGAAAACCAAGCACTGCATGTTCTCACTCATGAGTGGGAGTTGAATAATGAGAACACACTTACACAGGAAGGGAAGGGAACATCACACACCAGAGCCTGTTGGGGAATTGGGGGCTAGGGGAGGGATAGCATTAGAAAAAATAACTAATGTAGATGACAGGTTGATGGGTGCAGCAAACCACCATGGCACATGTATACCTATGTAACAAACTCGCACATTCTGCACATGTATCCCAGAAAAAGTGTAATTTAAAAAAGAAAGAATTCACAAAAAAGGCCAATGTTAAAGAGGATTGTGGGAAAGAATACCAACATTTGCACTGAGTATATTCCATGACTACCCTAATATAATAAGACTAAGATAGATTGCAAGAAAAAATGGCTCCACAATGTCAATGCTTAAAATAACAAACACATAGTTCTTATTCATGCCACATGTCTAAGCAGGTGAGCAGAGGGACGGGGAAAGCGATGGGGATTTTCACATTAAAAAGTGACTTTTTCTGCCACTCAGAAACTGGCCTGATGGAGCATTCACTGTCTCAAACATTGGCAGTAAACATACCACAGAGAATGAGAGAACTGTAGAGTCTCAATCGACTGATTAAGAGTTTGTCTCTTATCATGTCTTCTCACAATCTTCTGATTGGAAATATTCACACAACCTCGACTAATTTCAAAGGCATCAGAAGTTCTATTCTGCCATGGGCTCAAAAAGAAGAAAGAAATATCCATTAAGCAGAATTTGAGGCTACTACAACTTCTATGTTTCACTTCTGTGAACTTTCCATTTTTACCTATAAATAAACGTATTCTTTGTTTTGTATTAAAGCTTTTGTCTGGCAAGCACTGATTTCCTGAATGAAAGAAAGTGATTTTTCTTTGTTAATATATATATTTATCAAGAAAATATATAGCATCTCTGCTAGGACAGTTGTCTTCATTTTCTAGTCTAGAGAAAATATTCTATTCTATAGAGTCTATTCTATCAACTCTATTCTATTCCATAGAGTCTGATCCAATTATTAATATTAGCAGAACCCAAAAGGACCAAAGCTTCTATAATTACAGAAAACCAATCCCTTGATATTCACTACTGCTTCTCATCAATCTGCATGATGACACGCATTTACGAAGAAAAGAGAAATTTAGTCTTTATCTCAAGAGCTGACACTGGAGTACTCTCTGAGTCCCAGAAATAGCCTCCTTTCCCAATAAATACCCTTTTCTGGGGATGAACATGTGATGTGATAGAATGAACCCAGGATTGAGGGTTTAAAAGGCTTGAATTTCATTCCTTGCTGTATCACTGACTAACTGTGGAATCTTGAGCAAAACAGTTTACTTCTCTTTGCCTCTTTTTCTCTCTGCAAAGCCAGAATAAATGTTTTAAACATAGAAGATATGTAATACAATTTTATATGGTTCCTTCATCCTTTCCTTCCCTAACTTACTTTCAACCTAAATAGCACTTCAGCTATACTTTTTCTTTGTAATTTTAGCTTCATGATAATAATTTTTGCAAGTATGCACATGAAATTACATTGTCAAGAAATAACTTACTCAATTTACTATAGCACTTGGAAATCCTGTATCAGATACTATATCAAATGGAAATCCATTTTAGAGATGAAGAAACTGGAACTTCAAAATAGATTAATCAATTCCTACTCTTTTCTACCTTGCCAGATAGTTGGTATGATGAAATTTAGCAATTTAAACCGTAGCACTGTAAATGGTAAACTACTTTTTCTTTATGAATTATGAATCCCTTTCAGGTAGAATCTATATTTGTTTTACCCCTTCATTCTTACAGAACCAAATTCAATGCCTGGTAATGGTATGAGTTTGAGAAGCCAAAGAGTCTTTGAGAACCCTCTTCCAGGCTCAAGAAGGTCTATGTATGAAGACACATACATTAATAGTAATGTTTTAGCCATCTGTATACTTACAAGGATTATGGCAAGCCAGTGTGATCAATGAAAACACCAATTTTATTTTTTTTGAGACAGTTTTGCTCTTGCTGCCCAGGTTGGAGTGCAATGGTGTGATCTCAGCTCACTACAGCCCCCGCCTCCAGGGTTCAAGTGATTCTTCTGCCTCAGCCTCCCGTGTAGCTGGGATTACAGGCGTCCGCCACCATGCCTGGCTAATTTTTTGTATTTTTAGTAGAGACAGGGTTTCTCCACATTGGCCAGGCTGATCTCAAACTCCAGACCTCAGGTGATCCACCCTCCTCGGCCTCCCAAAGTGCTAGATGACAGACGTGAGCCACTGCACCTGGCCGAAAATAGCAATCTTTCACACACACACACCTGTGTTCAAATTCTGGTTCTGCCTCTAAAATCTCAGTGTTCTTGAGCAACATGGACTTGAGTTTAGATTGAAAAGAGTAAATAAAATAATGTATATAAGATATTTTGCACAGCTTTTGGAACACAGTGGAAACCAATAAAAATAAATGGTAGAACTCATCCTGTCTGTGATTATTTTAGAATTGCCTGATATATATGAAAGAAATTAATATAAGGCATTAAAACAAGGCATTCATAAATGGTGATAGAACCACAATTATACAATGTATTGGATTAGTGGTTACTTCCTTTCTTCCTGACCCAGGATGTCTATATCATTGCATTTGCTATGTAAGTATTGATAGTTTCTTATATAATTAGTTCAGATGGTTTAAGAAGAAAGATTCATACCATCGTCTAACTAAAATGTATTCACAGAGATTAAGGAAGCTACTTGTAGAACCACTTACACACACACACACACTCACACACACACACAAAAGCCCAAAACCTCGAAGAAAAACTTCAACTTTTTGGGCCTTACTTTTTGGGCATCCTCTTGAACAGAAATTACCTATGCAAATCCATTGTTTAGATAACAATTCTGTATTAACTTGTTTCAGGTTCTTTATAAACCTGTATCACCTATACTCAGCCTTGGAATTTTTTCCATTTCAGTGGGTCCTCTATTTTCTGAAGGAGAGAATACCCACACAGGGTGGGATAGAACTACTAAAGATATGTTGATTCACTCTCCTGCCTGGGAGCAGGTGCTGCACTGAAATTGTCTAGCCAAAATCCAAATCATAGTATTTTAGGCTGATTATAAACAAGATAATTTTCAGTTGGCCTTTGTTTGATTGCTGTTTTTGTTGACTGACAATTAAAAGCATGAAGTGGAAATGTGTTAAGCATTAAGGTAAGAAGATAAGCATCAAGTCAGGAAAGCTGACGAGGGAGTCACCTCTCCTTTAGGGCCTTCAATGTAGGACTGAGGGGGCCCAGGGAAATTTGTATGACATATTTTCTCTCCCTTTGTATTCAGGTGAGAGAAGGTTATAATAAAGACCCAAGATTCAGGTCATGTAGGACAAAGATTCTGGAATCAGATGGCCCCAGTGTCGGCCCTGATTTTGCCCATCACTAAGTCTATGACTTTAGGGGAAAGTTACCTAACGTCTATCATCTGACTTATTTATTACTGATTTCCCCCAACCTTGCACCATTTCTAAAATATAATAATGCTGATTAGCTGCTTTTTGATGTAGTAAATGAGTGAATATATAACATTTATGCTTCTCCTCTGTAATGTGGAATTATAGTTATTTCTTCCTTATAAGAAATAATAAAAGTGAAATGTGCTTATAATAAAGAAATATTATTTCTTTATTATAGAGAAATATTATTTCTTTATTATAGAGAAATATTATTTCTTTATTATAGAGAAATATTATTTCTTTATTATAAGAAATAATAAAAGTGAAATAATAAAAGTGAAAAGGCTTACCTAATAAAAGAAAAGGAAGGTATTGACAATGCCATGTTAGAAGACTTTTGTGACTTGAAGAAGGGTAGGTTGTGTTGTTGGCTTTGGTAAGAAGGACTCGTTGATAAATGGTGGTGGTTGGACAGAACATTGGACTATAAACAGTAACCTTAGTGTTCTTCCACTTACTAATGAAACTGCAATTTTTTCATCTCTCAAGTAGGAATAATAATTGAAGCTTTCTTATAAGTTTGCTATAACAATTTTTGAAAACTTCAGGTGAAGTACTTTTAATAGTGACTACACATATGCATAGTAAGTTTTCAATAAATATGATTTATCATTATCACTTTTTTTATCCTGAGCTCTGAGGGGTAATCCAATGGATAGCCTGACACATCAGCATCTTATAGAGATTGCCTTCACTAAATACAGCTTCTGTCCAAACTCACGTCCTCTTCCTTGAACTGTCTGCACTTCATAACTACTCAATATAAGGATAGAAACTAGACTTGGATTTCTGATTCTTAACTCGAGACAATGCTGAAGGATCACCCAGTCTTAGTGCTCCCCAGAGGGTTGGCTGAGGCTTCTGATGAGCCTGAATCACTAGTCTTTACTTATTGCATTTCCTTGGGAACCTAATCTACCACATTATTATAATTCTAAATGTCCATCACCTCTACATCAGCCCCCAGCAGGAATAAACTACAGAAAGTCTAAGTGTCATTCAGGAAATGTGGAATAAGCCATTTATCTGTTTTTCTGCTTTCTGGTCTGTTTGCTGTATCTCTGAATCTTGAACACCTCCCTCTTGCTTCCAGTCTGTAATGCAACTCTTAGAAATGATTCTTGGCAAAAAAGTCATATTTTATTCAATTCTCCCTGTACTTGTTACCCCTGTCATGCAGTTTCTATGAAAGCAAAAGTCAAATTAATTTTTAAAATTCATTAATGAAATAATCATATATAAAGTGAGTAACTCCTCAAATACACTTTTCTTCTAGCATTAGCATGTTTCCTGATCTATTGTATCAAGATCTTGTTGGTTAGACTCTCAATGATTGCCAGGTGTTATAAATGTATCTGTTGTTTAGAGATGATATTTCTAACTTGAGGAATATAATACAAAGTAATTGTAAAAGAATTGAGAATTTTACCAGAGATTTCGTAAAGTTGATGAAAGTAATAAAAATGATCTTAGAGAAGGCCCTAGACCTCATAAAATCATTGGTTGATAACAAGATGGAAGGGTTAAACCAGAAAACAATTGAGGAAGAGACAAATTACAAAGATAACCTAAAAGTATCTCCAGGGAGCATAATGTGACTGTTAAAAGATTAAGAAGAGACATTCAAAAAATGAATGAAGTACTAAGTACTTTTGAAAACAGTACTTTCTTTAAGGTAATGTTTAAGGTAATGTTGGAAAATGAAGGACATTTTATCCTGATCTCATACGTGTATAACGAAAATTATTTACTCATCTTCAAAACTGTAAAGTCTGCTTGATCCATTCTTTGCTTATTCTAAGAACCAGATCAAGATTGCATTTGCAACTTACATTTTTAAATAAGATAAGATAAACTTATAATTGTTAATTTGATTTATCATGCATTTTCTCAGTCAAACTTGCTTTTACTATTTTTTCTAAATTGGTATCTCCATTTTTGTGGGTTGTTCCTTTTAAATAGCCTTTTCTTGTATGAAATTATCCTGAGATAATGAGGTGCCCCTCTCCTCCTCCCCGAGGTAATCTCCTGCTTCCCCAGCATATCTTTATTTCTACTGCTCCTCTAGACCATATATTACCTCTGTTCATGGACTACTAAGGGGTTACATCTTAGCATCTTAAACCTTACCATCCAGGCTAATAGCGTCCTAAAAAACCCAGACCTTTACTATTGATTTTGCTCTCAACTTCGGAAAGGAAACCTAGCACTAGGAACTAAATTTCTTTCTCCCTAGCTCTTTATAAACAAAAAATATTATTATTTTCATGAATATGAATAAGAACAAAAAGAACTTGCAGGTGCATAGCACTGAACTATGTGCATAGGCCAGGCACAGAGGTTCATGCCTATAATCCCAGCACTATGGGAGGCCAAGGCAGGCAGATCACTTGAGCCAAGAGTTCAAGACAAACCTGGGCAACATAACAAAAACCTGTGTCTTCAAAAAATACAAAAATTAGCTAGGCCTAGTGGTGTGCACCTGTAACCCCAGCTACTTGGGAGGCTTACAAGGGAGGATGCCTTGAGCTCAGAAGACAGAGGTTGCATTGAGCCATGATTGCACCACTGCAATCCAGCCTGGATGACAAAGCAAGACTCTGTCTCAAAAGAAAAAAAAATTGCATAGATGTACTTTGTATATATGGAATCTGTTAGTACAAATATATGTATGTGTATATATATGCGTGTGTATGTATATATATGTGTGTGTGTATATGTAAATACCCCCACAGATTTCTATTTTTTACCATTTAAAATTCCCTAAAAAAGACACATTCATATGGGTGTGTGAAAATGTTATGGCATACAAATTTAGTGATTATTATCTAAGTGCTTTTAATTCCCCAAAATCCTGAACCATAATACGACTAAGTTACCAGAGTGACTGTGGGAATGTGGTAAGTTACCAGAGTTGGCTAATAAAAAAGATATTCTGCCAATGAGCTCTTGTTTGCATGACAAACAACCTGAACATCCATCAAATTAAAACCAAATTCAGAGTGAAATCCTATTTGCATGACAAACAACAGAGCATAGTCAGAACACACACTAGTGCGTAGGACCTGGTAAAAATTCTGCAGGAATAAAAAGCAGCAAAGGAAAGTGGGTAAAACACTTTACCCAAATTTAGGGTAAAACATGGAGGTCAGAAAGAGATGTAGGACTTTTGAATAAAATAAGCCTGGTATACAAGTTTCAGCAAAAAGCACTCAAAACAGCATGTTTATGGTTTTTATCTTTGTAAAATGAGAGCAAAGTCTAAACTAAAAGAAAGAGGAAAGGGAGGGAGAGAAGAAGAGAGGAAGAAACAAGGGGGGGGATCGGCAAGTGGGGAGAAAGAGAGAGAGAGAGAAATAGTTCTCTCTTCCCTGGAAAGGGGATGCAGGCAGCACGGGGTCTGAAGGGAGATAATTCACCAGCCCAACAGTCAGTAGCTAAAGGGTTTGGAAGGCTGCAGGAAGCAGATGTGCTTGGCTGTAAAACAAGCATTGCTCGCCAGGCCCCGGCATCTTCCCAGACTCATGTGTAACATGCAGACATATGTGGTTAATGATAATGAGGAACAGACAGGAGCTGGGAGCTCCAAATCAGGGTCATACACAGAACCCAGCCATCTCATACATCCTCGGGCTTCTTAAACTCGCTCCCTCTAGGAGCCTGTCTTATCCATGCCTTGGCCCAGTGTTAAAGAGTCAGTTTGTCATCATGGAGAGAATATGAGCTCTGGATTTAGGCAGAAGTAGCCCTTATAACTTACCAGGTCTGTGGCCTCGATTATGTTATCTTCTGAGTTTCACTGTCCTCATTTAAAAATGGAGACAAGAGTATATTTTTTTGTGTGGATTAAAAGAGATATAGCTGAGAACGCAGGGTACACAGTATGTGGTGAATACAGGGTAGGCCACTTCCCTGTCTTGCATATTGGGGCCTGTCTTTGGTTATTGCTGCCTAATTTAGGTTTCATGTTGTTTTGTGAAGGAGATATCTAATCTGCATTCTTTCCTCTTTAATTATGAAGTAGTATTTATTTATTTATTTATTTTTATTTATTTTTTTGAGACAGAGTCTCGCTCTGTCGCCCAGGCTGGAGTGCAGTGGCTGGATCTCAACTCACTGCAAGCTCTGCCTCCTGGGTTTACGCCATTCTCCTGCCTCAGCCTCCCGAGTAGCTGGGACTACAGGTGCCCGCCACCATGCCCGACTAGTTTTTTTGTATTTTTTTAGTGGAGACGAGGTTTCACCGTGTTAGCCAGAAGTAGTGTTTATTAAGCGAGGCAGCAGGAAGAATTACACAGAAGCAGCTCTGAACTGAGAACCGAGAGAGTTGGGAACTATCCTTTCATCTTCCTTGGGCACCAGCATAACTTTGGGAAGCTTCCATCTCTGTTTTTCAGTACCCTCATTTGTTTAAGAGAGTGTTCTCCAGGAAGACAGAACTAATAGGATGTGTGTGTATGTGTGTCTGTCTCTGTGTGTGTGTGTATTATGAGGAATTGCCTCATACAATTACAGAGGGTGACAAGTTCCAAATATGTAGTTGGCAAGAGGGAAAGCGAGAGGAGCCGATGGTGCAGTTCCAGTGTAAGTTTAGTGGCCTGAGAACCCAATGATGTAAGTTCCAGCCTGAAAGTAAGTGGAGTCAAGACCCAGGAAGAGCCAGGGTTTCAGTTCAAGCCTGAAGGGAGGCAAACAAGTCCCAGCTCAAGGAAGTCAGTCAGAAGAAATTCCCTCATACTCAGGAAGGTGAGGCTTTTTATTCTAATCAAGTCTTCAACTAATTAACTGAGGGCCCCGACACATTAAGAAGGACAGTGTGCTTTACTCAGCCTGTGAATTCCCATGTAGTATTCCATTCAGAAACTCCCTCATGCCACATCAAGAACAATGTTTGACCAAACATCTGAGTACCCTGCGGTCCAGCCAAGTTGACACACAGAATTAACCATCACATCAACCATACCACATGAGAGGAAAGAGGAGGGCAGAAGGTGTGTAGAGTGCAGAAATGTAGAATTGAACATTCTGGGAATCCACTGATACTTAGCATCCTCCAGGAAACACAGTGAAACATCTAGATTCTGTAGAAGACTTGCAAGGACACGCAGAGGAAGCTGGCATTGTATTGCACTGTGAAGAAACCGGGCATGAGCTTTCCAAGATGAATTAAACCCTTAACAATGAATAGGGTTAATATTACTGTTTAATTGTGTGTCTACTATGGGCCAGGCATTTTATGTACATTATTCTTCACAGTGACCCTCAGAGCTGGGCTTCACTATATCTCTCTGAGATGAGAAAATGGAGGCTTAGAGGGGCTAAATCATATGCCTAAAAGCCACTTAGCCAGTTAGTGACTGTGCTGGGACTTGCCTACCACCAAAGCTTCTGCTCCTTTTACCCTGTGGCTAAGTTCCCTGCTACATGTGTTGTGTTCTGGTGCCTAAGACATTGCCCAGAAAATGGCAGGCACTCAGCAAACATCTGTCAAGTGGACAACGTACAGCACCCACACCAGCTTCATCCTCCCTTTGTTGTCACTAGCTCTCTCACTGGAACATCTGGTCAACCCTGCTCACCTGTCCTGTCCATATTTGCTGTTTCTATGTCAATCTTCAACAGATAAAGAAAAGTTCCTAAATCTCAGCCATATCAGCTGATAAGGGCTGGATATTTCTTCTCACAAAAGCGAAGATTTCCCTAACACAGAAAAGGACTCTAGAAACCTGTAAAACCCCAAAATTGTAGTGTTTCAAATTCTTTTCCCTGTGGGACACTCAAAACAAGACTCATGCTTCCTCTCTGGTTTTCCTTTCCAAAGAGACACACCATGTGCTCTGAAGTGCTCTTACACATGACAACCACAAAAATAATTGACATCCTGGGTTCAAGCGATTCTCCTGCTCAGCCTCTCAAGTAGCTGGGACTACAGGTGTGCGCCACCACGCCCAGCTAATTTTTGTATTTTTAGTAGAGATGGGGTTTCACCATGTTGGCCAGGATGGTGTCAATCTCTTGACCTTGTGATCCGCCTGCCTCAGCCTCCCAAAGTGCTGGGATTACAGGCATGAGTCACCACGCTCAACCTGCTGTGAGGATTTAATGTGCAGATTAACGCAATGTACATAGCACGGTGCCTGGTACATGAGATGTGAGGCTGAAGAATGATCTACTAGCTGTTATTATTGCCTTATAACAACCTCTAGTTTCTGTCTACACAGTATTTTTTGCTTCTCAAACAAAACAAAACAAAAAACAATTTCTAGGGCTAACGTTATTCTAAATGCTGCCGGAGTTGTGTACACTTTTTGGACTCTGCATTAGAATGGCTTCCCTTGCCGGGTCTCTTTTGCTAGTTGAGTTGGTTCTCTCACCTCATGCCCCTCTTTTGGTTTCTGAATCATTCTGCCTCAGCAAAACACTCAAATCCTATGATTCGCCCATCCCCACACCTTGCACTGTTTGCCAGTCTTGGGAGCTGCATTCTCCGTATTTACATAGAGATTTGTCACTCTCTCTTTTAAAAAGTTCCCCTTTATTTGAATTAACAGCCTAATTGTCCCAGCTTACCACTTCCAAAGTGACTCCAATAAATAGAAACCACAACACTTGGAAATCACCTCCAGCCCTCACTGTGCAAGCCTTACCCGGAAATCTCTGGCAGCCGCATGTTTTCCTAATGACCTTCAGTTGCTCAGAGAATGTATAATTCATTCTCTACCTATCTTCACTAATCCCACTTTCCTAAAATAAATATTAACTCAACTTATCTGCTAAAACAAGCCCAAATCAAGTCTCTTATCAAATGAACTCAGAGGCAGCACAGAAAACTGAGAATCTGGTCAATAGGAAATTACTTTCTTTGGAAAAGCAAGTCTAAAACTCCTTTTGGCCTGCAGTTTTATTCAATCCAGTTCAGCAAACCTTTAGTGAACACTCTACATGCAGGCAACAACAGTTCTATAGAGGACAGAAAATTGGATTCAAAGTTAGGAAACCTGATATCGAAAGAATTGGATCCAAATTCTATCTTCACTCTTGACCAATTGTGAACGTGAGGAAAGTCACTCTGAGGCTCAGTTGAGGTGGGATAATAACATCATTACTATTACCAGAATCCCTCAACACCCTCACCCTCACCCTGCCTCCCTAGTAGACATAGCTTTTAGTAAAGGCTCTCTGAATTTGCCAATGATAAGATAGTGAGTGTCTTGTGGAATATGAAAAAAATTGACATATTTATGTGTGGATGGATCATGGATCCATGGATGTTGAAATGTTTCTACCTCAGTTCAAAGGAGAAAGTTGTTTGTTTTATTTCATGAAAATGTGTAAGTGTCATTGACCATTGGAATTTTCATAATGCAATTTTATTTTAGCCCACTTCAGTCCTAGTACTCTAACAACCCACTTGCTTGCTGCTAGCACACAAGACTGGAAAATCATGCCAAGAAATGTGACCTGAACCTCAAATTCGGAGGCTTATGCTCCCATGGAACCAATCTGGTGATGTTGCCTTTTTGTTTGAGCTTCCTTCTGCCTTAGGCCAACTGGATCATCCTGGCACCAGGGATGCTATGTTGAGCCATAAATACCTGACCCATTTTCTAGCAGCAACAGGCAAGGGGAGAACCAAGATGACATAGGTGACACATGGAAAATGGTTCCACTTTTGTCCTGCTAAACCACAACTACAAAGATAATTTTAAAATGTTCTATGAGAAAAGGGCATGCAGGATTCTCTGTGTTGAACTTCATCCCAGTGAATTACACTGTCTGAGCTGGCATTTTCAGGATTTGACAATCTACCTTGCCCTTTCACAAACATTTGCTAAGTTGTTGTTCATCACCTCCCTGGGGAGGAAACAGGAGAGAATTTTATTAGGTAGGGTGATACAAGGGGAACCCACACATTGGGAACAATATTGAGTCACCAGGTTGAAGGTAAAGGTCAATCAGCTGTTGTCTTAAAGCTTTCCTTGTATTGTGCTTGCTATTCCCACTCCTTTTGTTTATCTGAAAATGCCAGCTATCAGTGCCATTCTTAGCAACTGGGAGAGATGCTATAAGGGGTAAAAGATAAAAATCTCATGACCCCCAGCTCTCTATGAGTGAGAGCCGGTGAAAACTGGCAATAGGATCTCCAACAAGGAAAATCACTGAGCGTTGTGCAAGAGGATTAATAACGAATAAAAATGCAAGTGTTTAGGAAAATGCCTGTGTTATCAAGAGAGTCAAAACCAAATGGGATAATTATGGAGAAGAGGTTACAAATGTCTTAGAAATCTTCAAGGAAAATCATTTTTTGCCCTCTGCAGGGACCTACCAATGCATTCTCTGTAAAGCATCATTAAACCTGCATGGGCCTAATGAGGTAACTCCACATCATCCAGTTATTAAACAAACAAAAAGGTCTGCTCCTACTTTCCGAAGAGCTCTCCAGCCCACACACCTTTATTCGAGTTCAAATTAAGGAATTAAATACTCTCACTTCTTGTACCAGGCTGTACTCAAATCTTTGATTTACGGAGTTGGGAACAGAGAAGTAAAAAGAGAGGGTATATTAATATTTATTTTTCTCATCGGCATCTATTCGTTAATGCTGTTTTTCACAAAGACCATATAAACTGGAAACACATTTCACTGTTCTAAACACTTGGGGGATAAAATGATATAGTAGAAAAAAGTAATAGGAAAAATGCCAGAATGAAAAAAACAAAATTCTTTAGGCGTGTCTCATGTTATAGGTTTTTGCCTCTTCATGATTCACTGTTAATTTTTAAATATATTTTGATAGTATAGGAATAAACTAATTCCTATGAGTTTGTTTTTCTGTTCTAAAAATCTTTGATAGACTACATGTGGCCCAGGTGTTTCAAGTTGGCTACCTGCTGCTGGAGTGTGCCATTTCTGTACATTCTAAGGGGCATTATTTATAGAAAGACACAAAGATGGAAACTACTATCTTGAGACAAGTGGGTACTTGAAATGTATTATTTTAAAAATACTCCCAAAAGGTTTTAAGAAGTGGACAATCAGAGTATATGATGTGTGTGGCCACTTGGATTCTTAAATTAATAACACTGGTGTATGAAGTTTTACTCCTGAAATCTTAGTAATAAACAAAAACACAAAAGACAAAGGAACATGAAGGTTTCATCCAAGACCATTTTTCTTATGTTAGGAAGCTTTTACAAGGCCTCAGTCTCATGATGTAAATTCAGCAGAATGAAAGACTTTTAGATACAGTGAATTCAGTCAGGACTCCTGCCTTGCCCCTCCCTTGCTTCTTTCTTAAGGAATAGAAATCATTTCCTCTTGGGCCTTCACCAGGAAATGCAGATAACTAACTAGGCAGGAAATGCCTCTACCCTTGACATTTTACTTCTGACACCCTGGTCACAGAGCTAACAACAGCTGCTACTCTGTCACAATGCATAAAACCTAAGTCTTCTCCAAATCACCAAATAGTGAAAATTACCAATTTTAATTCTATTTGCATGACCCATTTATTTAGACCACTTTTTCCCTACTAGTTTATTTTTTGTTGTTCTAAAAAATTTTGGTGGACCACATTTGTCCCAGAAGTTTCATGCTGGCTTTCTGCTGCTAGAGTGTACATCCAAAGGACTGGTATGGATGGCAAGTCACAAAGATAGAAACTACCACCTTAAGACCAGTGGGTACCTGAAATGCTGTTAATTTGAATGTTTCAGTTCTGCCCTTAGTCAAAGCCTACATACTGGAAAGATGGCATTCAGAAAAAAATGACAAGAGGAGACCAAGACTACACTGGTGCGCTAAAACCAGCTCACACTGGCTCACACAGGCAAGCAAGACCAATTGAATGCAACTCTTGCCAATTCCTTATTCAATGACTTCTTGGTGTTAGCTAGAAATGAGCCATGTGAGAGTATTTACACCATGGAGAGCAGTAAACATCACAAATTAGAGTGTTTTGTTTTGTCCCAGAAAGTCAGTTGTTAAATTTTTACTAGCACAGGCCTTCCCCAACTAAAGGCCTGAGGAAAGTCCATGTTTAAAGAACCACCTGGCTCTGCAAAGCCTTAGAAAGGCCTCTTCTTTCTTGCAATTTCTCAAAGAAGTGCCAGCAAGAAAGGAAGATCCATCCTGTGACTGTTTTTCTTTCCATGCTCTAAAACAACCAAAACTAGAGTTCTGGCCAATTACCTCCTCTCTTTACTCTGTGTAATGGATAAACTTCAAAGTGGTGAAATTCCTTTAGCCACATCACTTTTTACACCTTTAATTGTGCTACAATCTGACCTGTCAAGTTCTGGCATCATTCTGTGAAGACATCATTTAAATTTTGCTTTCTTCTACTTTACCCATCAGGCCATAACTTTCATTCCTTTCTAAGCAAAGCTTCCCCAAATTGGTTTTCTCTCCTGCTGCACTGACTCACCTTCCATCCCTCTTTACTCTCAGAGGTCAGCCTGCCACCTCCTCAGTTTGAGCCTCTGATCCTAGTCAATAATGGTTGCCTCTCCTGGGGCCATGGCTGGCCCATATCCTCTTCCTTCTCTCTTTTGAGAGTTATGTCCCTAAAATTCCTCCCTTACCAGCACGACTCTTCTAAGCTGTGAGTCTCAGCCTACATTTCTGAATGGTCTTCTCTCCCTTCTTGATTGGGTTGTTTTTCTACCCCAAGTCCCTAAATGCAAGGCTTTCAAGGAGTCTGAGATGAGGATCTGCCATTGAATTCACATGGCCCTTGGAAACCTCTTTTACAAAAATCAATGTTTATATTTGCAAATATGATATTCTGTATTCTTTACAGATCCTTTTAAAGTAAGAGACGTTATGTGGAACAACAACTTCCACTGATGACCTCTCCAGTGTCCTCGGTTTCCCAATGTATCCTATAGCAGTGGTTCTCAAACAGGGATTATTTGCCCCTGAACGGACATTTGACAAAGTCAGCTAATTTTTTTTTTTTTAATTTTACAACTAGGGAGGATGTGCTGCTAGCTTCTAGTAGTTAGCCGTGATGGATACTGCTAAACATCATACAATGTACAGAACAGCCCCACAAAAAAATGACTTCTCCGGCATAAAATACCAATTTGCTGAGGTTGAGAAACCCTGACTTAGAATGACTCTCTCATTGCAGTTTCCCATAGCAGTTCACTGGCTAATGGGAATAAGAGTTGGGTGGTAGCTAAAGGGTACTTAAAGAAACACTTGTTCTTGAGAAACATAAGCAAAATTGCATTTTGTCAATTTCTTCAGTCACACTTGTTTAACCACTCAATACCTCGAAGGCATAAGGTTTGTTGTACTCATCTAATTATCTCAACCTTGGGACAGGAGGGTACCCCATTAGATTTCCAAAAAGTCTTGTTTCTGACCCTCAGTCCTCAGTGAGTTCACAGCAGATGAGCAACTCAATCCGTGGATGTGTTTATAATATGCCATAAATAAGCCATAGTATTAGGACTATGTGTATACACACAGAGGCAGGAATCTGCATCCTTAACAAGTATGTCAAATACGTCACAAGCTTACTCACATTTGGCAATTACTAATTTAGAGGAAATATAAGTCAGTGGCTAGAATCAAAAAGCTCAAAGATTGAACAACAGTTATGCTCCTAACTGCTTGAGTGACTAAGTCTTTGTTGAATCTCATTCAGTTTTCCAGTCTGCAAAATGAGAATACTAATAAAACACTCCTCTTGGGGTTCTGAAAACTAAATGAGGTAAGGCAAGCAAAGTGCTTAGCAAAAATGCCTAGCAGCCAGTAAGCACTTAGCAAATATTCGATGTTGTTAGTAAACCAACCTTTGGGTTTTTGTTTTTTTTTCCTTTTTTTTGGTTGGAAAAAAACAGACGGAAGCTATAAGATTATTTTAATATTAGGGGATTATGGATTATCATCAAATAACCTACTTTCTATAAGTACTCCATCAATGTTTGTTGTACTGAATTGAAATGAACTGATTTTAGTAGAGTATACATTTATCTCATCATTTGTTACCGAGCAACAATTCAAATACAACAATGTAGTGTCTGAAAGGAATAATTCATAGGGCTTTAAAGCAATGAGAGAAGAAAAAGGGAGAATACAGTACATAGAATACAAGATGTATTGTTCTGAGGCAAGTCTTGGATATCATCTATTTCTACATTAGCTGTCTCTCAAGAGTCCAAAGCTTCTTGCTAATCTGATGACTCCCCACAACATCCTGGTATTATCATTACAATTTTTTGAAACCTGAGCAAACTGAACCACAGAAAAATTGAGTGAATTGCTCACGGTCACATGGAAGTCAAGCCCAGAATAGAACTGATGTCTGCTGGTTTCCCATCCAGCCATGACGCTTCCCAATATACCTTATTTGAAGCAGTCTGGCCAGCAGTGCCTAATGGCTTTAATATTCTTGAATCATTAATTTTTTTTTCTGAGTAACATTCTTGGCAAGGTTGCTTATTTTCCAGGGTGAGAGATATGTCTGAAAATAAAGTTACTGGACAATGTGGATTGTCACCCTAAAAAAAAAAAAAAAAAAAAAAAAAAAAAAATTAAAAATCACCCTAAAAAAAAAAAAAAAAAAAAAAGAAAATTACCTTAAAGCAGTGAATGGATTTTTAACCTAAAAATGTGGATTTTTAGATTACATTTAAATTTATACCAATGTCATACCAATATCTTGCATCTTGAAAAATCGAAAGGTTGAATGAAAAATACTGAATATCAAGGTAAGAGTTTTGAAAGGTTAGAAAACCTGGATTCAGAATAACAGCAGGCCTTTGGCAATGAGCTTGAATTCCTGCCAGGAAATGTAGTCCATCTTGGCATCCTGCCCTGACCTCACAATCCTGGGCATTGGCTTATATCTCGTACTGCAGCCAACTCATTTCCTCCAGCCCAATCGATGACTTTCTAATAGCTGAGCATCCTGCTCTGAATCACTTGCAAACCACTAAGATACACTTTCACTGTTTATTTTCTGACTTGAGACAGAGAAGAGCAAGGTCAGTTGATTCTTTCAATGATTGCTCTTAAAATAAAAACTTTCACTGCAGTCGTTTGAACTTTTGAAAACCAATGTCCAATAATACAGCCATTTCAGCAAATTCAGCTGCTCATGATTTCATAGTTTTTCTATAGCTTTATCATCTCCATCTCTATGCATATCAATACATATATTAATGCATCAGTAATTAGTTAACGGGTATGTGCTTTTATATCTGTCAACCATAGTGCCTTATGCCACATAAATACTCAATGAACGCTAAAAAAAATGCATATAAAGGTAATAAACGGTTCTTTTACAATTAGAGAGTTACTTTTCGTGCCAGCTGGAATGTTCATATTATAATCAGAATAATCATATATTTATCATGTGATGGGAAGAAGAAAAGTTTCACTAATGGGAAAGGAGCTTGTCTAAAAACTGTGGAAGACAATACTGAATGGACTTGTTAGGCATGGAACATAATCCTGATTTTATAGGAGAATATGAGCAAAAGAATGCAGAGAAATCGAGTCACAATATGAAAGTTTTAGTGTAAAATTGCTGTAGGAAATAAATTCACTGCTCACGATCTTCTTAATAGCCAAAATTTTCATAAGCTTTTCCACCACCATCATCAAAGTCATCACCATCTTATGACTATAAGTCAAAGAAAACTAGCCAAACTGGCCATCAACAAAGCAGGAAATTGGAACATCAATATTATTATCAATTAGCATTAGTAGGATTTCATAGTTGATGTATGTTTAAGACCACTTTTACATCAACTGAGACAAGATTGCTTACCTTCTCAGGATTTTAAATATCATAAGGTATGTGGCAAATAATCTGCTTTTGGGTATTTTGTTTTCAGATTTACTTAGTCATCATGTGCTTTGTGTGAATGTGATGAATTAGAAGACAGGAACCAAAGGCTAGATGAAACTGCTGACTAACCATGAAGAAAATGGTCAAAGTATGTAGTAAAACCAGTTTATCTCTCTATTTTAAAGCCATGTTATCTTTAACTTAATTGCTGTTTTAAAAAGAAGATGCTTTTTTTTTTTTTTTTTTTTTTTTTTTTTTTCAGATGCCAGTTCCTTTAAAACAGTAACTGGAATAATCTGAGAATTTTTTTTCAAACTCTAAATTCTGTTTCAGATGTTAGTTGCTATTTGTTAAGAAAATCATTGAAGCCCAATTATCATTAAAACAGTCTCTGAAATTAGATATCTGATGAAGGGAGAATTGTTCTCTCTTCTCTTAAAGGCCAATGCTTGGACAGGCATTTTCTCTGGTTAGAAAATCCCATTTGTGTTCAGTTACTTTTCAATTTCTCCCCGTTTCTTAGGAAAACAGTGAAAGACAATTTTTAAAAAAATACATGGAGAAGAAAAGGCAATAAGATTGATAAAATTGATAAGCTGTTAATATCAGGTTGAATCTATAGACTCTTGATGGTTATTATAAAAGGAAATTCCATTTAAATTTGGGAAATGGTATGAAGCATTTTTCTTTTACCATTTTTTTAAATAGGGACACAATTTATATATAAAAAAAGCAGATTTTCTGTACATTGATGATTTTCTGTACATTTTCTGTACATGATGAGCTTTAACAAATGCATAGCAAATTTGTGCATCTAGACCCTCAAGTAACAGAATATTTTTGACATCCTATAGGGGTCCCTTCTAGTACCTCATTCTAGTCAATTCTCATGCCTTAGAGACAATTACTGCTCTAATATCTGTCATAATTGTTCAATAAATAATAATAATCTGTCATCATAATTGTTTTACCTATTCTAGAACGTCATATAAATGGAATCATACAATATATAATTCTTTGTTCTGGTTTCTTTTAACTAAATATAACATTTTTGAGATTTGTCCATTTAGTTATGTTTGAATAGTATGTTACTTTTCATTGCTAAACAGTATTCCACTGAATCAGGATGCCACCCTTTTGTGCCCATAACTGTTGGTGAGCATTTAGTTTAGTTTTAGCTACTGAAAATAAGGCATTTTGTCTTATTTTAGCTATTTTTAGCTAAATGTTCTTATACATATTTGTGAACATCTGTCTTTACTTCAAGTTTAGAATTGTTAGTCACAGATTTGCTTTGATGATCCTCTTTAGAAGAGACTTCAGTGGGGAGAAGATTATTCTGAGCAGAAGAGCCTTTTCTTCATCGTTGGTCCATTGATTGTCTCAGTCTAGGACTTCAAACCATCCCACTATTACCCATCTCCAACCTTGACTATGCATTGTAGCCATATGCCGAATTCTATGTTTCCTGGGATATGACAGCCAAGCAGTATAATAAAGTCAAGGTCTCTTCCTCCTTTCCACTCTCATTTTAAAAATTAGGACTTCTTTTAATATCTCAACATTTTGCAGCTAGTAAGGAAGGCCGCTGGAGGCAGCGTTACTGAATAGATTAAAAAGTTGCCTGGCATTTTCAGAGTAGTTACTTCAAAAACTTACCTGGGAGTGAGCACTTTGGGAGGCCTACGCGGGCAGATAACTTGAGGTCAGGAGTTCAAGACCAGCCTGGCCAACATGGTGAAACCCCATCTCTACTAAAAATACCAAAATTTAGCTGGGCGTGGTGGCGGGCTCCTGTAATCTCAGCTACTAGGGAGGCTGAGGCAGGAGACTAGCTTGAACTGGGGAGGTGGAGGTTGTGGTGAGCCAAGATCGTGCCATTGCACTCCAGCCTGGGCAAAAAGAGCAAAATTCTGTCTCAAGAAAAAGAAAACGAAAAAAAAAGAAAAAAACATACCTGGGAGTGATATCACCAAAATGGCAAAGTAGAAGAGATCTGATTCAAACAGGTGAGCCCAAGTAGTGGCTTACATTTTGCAGTCACGGTAAAAAGGAATCTAGATTTCAACATTTCATATTTTAGGAAGATTCTGAGTGCCTCTCTGACTTTTCTGAGTTGTAGTAAGGGATCTATTCAGAAGGCCATCCCAATGCTCCTTTGAGATCCTTACTGAGAAAGACATGCTGAGATGTTTGCTGTAATCCATAAGGCCGTTCTAAAAATTCAAGAACTTGTCCCAGTGGAGAACATTTTCCTGGGGAATGGTGGTCTGGCATAGAATCACCAGGGCACTTCTGCTGTCTGATGAAGTAGTAAGCACCGTGTCAGCTCTTCAACTCTGTTATGCACAGGTTATGCCTGAAGCTCTCACATGCTTCTGGGAGTGCCATGTCTTTAGCCACATCTTTGATCCCCATGAGTTTATTCTTTCTGTTCCTCTTTCTTAGATGAGCTGAGGGTACCATTTAAACACACTTAACTGTTTCATCTCCTCCTGGTTATTTTTTGTTGTTATTATTGGTCCCAATTTTAGCCACCTTCTGGACTTAGGCAAATGGCCATGGAGCTCTTTGCCCATTTTACAGATTGTGAAACATGTTGCATGGTAAATTATGTAGCTTTGAACATTACCTTTCTCTGAGTGAGGACAACACATTGTCTCTGCTTGGAGAAAAAAAATCACTAGAACAGATTCAAATTTCAGTGGAAGACACGGGGATGCATGTATTTTTTTTTTTTTTTTTTTTTTTTTTGTGAGGCGGAGTCTCCCTCTGTCGCCCAGGCTGGAGTGCAGTGGCCGGACCTCAGCTCACTGCAAGCTCCGCCTCCCAGGTTTACGCCATTCTCCTGCCTCAGCCTCCCGAGTAGCTGGGACTACAGGCGCCCGCCACCTCGCCCGGCTAGATTTTTGTATTTTTTTAGTAGAGACGGGGTTTCACCGTGTTAGCCAGGATGGTCTCGATCTCCTGACCTTGTGATCCGCCCGTCTCGGCCTCCCAAAGTGCTGGGATTACAGGCTTGAGCCACCGCGCCCGGCCTAGTGAACTCCCAATTCCCATTGATATGCGTAGTTGGTTGATAAGGCAAGGCTGAGCAAATTTGCATAGGAGCCAAGAAACCTCGTGAGATAAAAAGAACCTAGATTCTGACTCCTTTTGCTTTTGGGAGTCAATATTTGAATGTCTCTGATGAATTAGGATGGTCAGAACTGAAGGGTGTTAGCAATAAAGAATAAGTTCACCAGAGGGGAAATTATCATGTGGAAAGATGTAGTCTACACAAGTAATCTGAAAACATCAAAGATTAAAATAGCAATGTCCAATAAAAATGTTATGCAATCTTGAATTTAGTAGTAATTGCATTTTAAAAAGTCAAAATCAAAAAAATGAAATTAATTTTAACACTGCATTTTATTTAACCTAGTATATCCAAAATATCATCTCAAAAAACAACTAATATAAAAAAACTATTGATAAATAATTTTATATTATTGTGTATTAAATCTCTCATATCTAGTGTATGTTATATTTACAGTATATCTCAATTTGGTTTAGCCATATTGCAAGTATTCTAGTCCTTAAGTGGTCACCATATTGGACAATGCAGGCCTAGATATTCATGGGGAAACGACTGGAAATGTTATTTTACCAGTGACTCTCACAAGGCGTCTGTGTCAGAACTGTGGCATGCATTTGTGTGTAATACAGAGAACTGTAACTATGAAATGGTGAAATGTTACAGGCTATATGTCAAGGACACAAAGATTAGTGAAAATGATACCAGAGACCAGTAGACGACGCACTATAGCCACATGCTGGTGACCTGAAGGGGCCTTATAATTTTTCTTTTCTCTCTTCCTGTTTTATGGAAATAGAGTTGATCCCAGAATTCTTGGCAAGTTAGTGGAGAGAAAAGAAGGACTCAAGAGAGTATTTGATCTTACAGCAAATCGAAGCAAATGAGACTTTGGCCAAGAATCTGAAAAACAAGAGAAATATAATGTCCTCGGTTCTGAACACTTTTCCTATAAAGTTGTTCAAATCAGTCACAACTATCTGATTGTACATCAGCCTTTCTTTCCCAAAGTGCTATGAGCACCTTGAGTCAAAAAATTAGGACTAAGTTTTTTTTTTTTTTTAATAGCCCCAAAACCTTATGTAGCACCTCAGTTGTGGTAAGTAAGGGCACAGTCTCCTGCAATCTCTTCCTAGCACCTAGAAAAGGACCTGGCACAGAGTCACATGCATTAAAAAATCCTGAAAGATTGACCAGAGAGACTTGATTTCCCTTGTTTTCCCACTGCAGTTGTTCCCTTGAAAAATGGACATATCTAGATGGTTCGCTCTGTTCATATCTCAAGTAAGTTGCTGTGCAGATATAAGTGTAATTATCTTTCATGGGAAAAAAGTGATAAGTATAAAAAGTTACATTTTCATATTGCTTTTGATCATATAGAAAGGTTTTATATACAAATCCCATTTACATGTCCACATTTTACAGATACAGAGAGGGTAAGACACTTGGTTAAAATCATGTAATGAACAAGCCATTCTACTGAAAATTAAACCAAGAATGTCCAACTCATTTTTAGTTTCCCTTTCCCCATATCACAGCCACTGCCAAATCCAGGCCCACATTTTGCTGACAATAAAATATTCTTGACAAATGCATAGTATTTTTATCATGTTGTTATCAGGAGCATCTCAGTAATCCCTGACTAAGAAAATGTCATCATTACTTGCAACTGCCTTTGATCTATCTTTACATATATTAAATATAACTACTTACCAGTCAGAAAACCCAGAGCAGTTCTACATAAAGATTTTTCATTTCCCAAGCTGCACCATGATAGTTTGTCTTCCATCATAAAATAACTTTGTTGGAAGTAGGGGAAAATCGATTTTTAAATCTGACCCAGACATGGGATGGTGTGGTTTATTGTAAGAGTCTAACAGAATGTTTTCTTAGTAAGATCTCCTGTTACTACAGCAAGTAGATTTTGCACAATTTATTCATCAAAGCATGGGGGAAAATAAGCCCAGTCATGAAACTGGCTTAGAAAACAATATAAATGCATTTTTGTTCAGTAAACAATTGAAGAGGGAAAATAATTTCTTCCCAAGTCAATACAAAGTGGGAAAGGACAAACATTTGCTCTTGCCAAATTCAGTCTGAATTATTTATTACCTGCTACAGATCAGGGTATGTTAATAATATTGTAAGAAGCAGTGAAGTTCTGACACCCTCTCAAGACATAGTTTGTAAACATCAGTAAATTATTGCACATCAGCCATTGCAAGGGTTGAGTTATGAACAGTAGTAACCATCATTATACTCTTGTAGGATCTGCATTTTTGGAATAATGAAATCTTAACACTTCTCAACAAGCTGTTGAGAAAGATTAGTGGACTTGAAATCCAGAGACCCAGCTTCCCTTTGTAGCTGTGTCACCTTGCACAAATTACTGAATCATTATTAGGCAGGTTAATAATATCAACTTCATAGGGTTATGATAAGAATCAGTGAGTAAATAGAAGTTAAATGCCCTTGTATAATGCCTAACCCATAGTAGAACAGCCACAAATAGCTGACCCTTAGGAGAACATATACTCAAAAACACCATTTTTCATATTTAAATATGGTTGATATATAGGTGTTTAATGACTAGTAACCTGTTATAGCTGTTCCATATTGGGCTTGAAATTTGACAGTTATACACCATTCATTCATTTATTCTTTCAACTTCATAGTCATTAAACAAGGATTTAATTTACGGTCCACTGTGTTCAAAGCACTTTACTACATCCTGAAGATATACTAGTTATCAAGGCAGACAATATTTCTCTCTTCCATAGCTTATAATCAATAGGCTACTGTTTGGTAAACGTTCTATAGGAAGAGGCTAGGCTTCCTAGTATGGGAATCTCAATCTCTACTATGAACAGTAAAGGACTTCATGAAAAAGGGTATTTAAGTCATCAATCCCCATCACCCCAACTTGTAGTTACAGAATAGTAAGGTGAAAGAGCTGCAATATCCTACAGCAATTCCTGTTGACAAGTCCAATAGGTAAGCTGTTATTTTATGTGGCATGTTAAGAAGCATGAGTTCATTGGTGATTAAGTTGAAAAAGCTCTGTACTTAAACAATATTTTTTAAGCAAAAATAAAAGAGGGAAGTCTAACATCTCACTTTTATTAATAAATATCCTGAAATAGAGAGCAGAAATTCCAGAATCTGCTTGATCATAGATGACACAGCAATCAAGACAAACCCCAGGCAAAGATGGACTTTAAAATACATGATGCTAGTATAGTTGGGTCACCATTTGGAAAAAATAAAATAAAATTCATATCTTACACCCTACACAAGGATAAACTCCAAATGGATTAGGAATCTAAATATAAAAAAATGGAACCGTACAAGTATTACACAGTGAATTCCTCTTTAAATTCAAGATAGGGAAAGAATATCTAACCATGACACAAAATCCAAAGGCAACAAGAAATGAAAAGATTGATAAATTTGACTGTGGAAAAATATTATTTAAATGCATGGCAAGAGTCACCATACACAAAATTAATAGACAACTGAAAAAAAATGAGAAAATATTTGTAATACATACCATATACAAGGTTAAAATTTCTCGAGACATAAAGAATTCTTAAAAATTAAGGGACAAATGATCAAAATTAACTCACAAAAATATAAAAATGAACTTCAAACAGATTTAAAAGCTCAAGCTGACTCATAATTAAAGAAATCCAAGTTATAACAACACTGAGGTACACTGTCTCACCTTTTAGACTTACAAAGACTGAAATGTAGGACAGCAAATGGTAGTAGAACAGCTGTACATTCACAGGGGAAAAAAACGTGAATCTAGATGCAGACATTGTACCTGTCACAAAAATTTACTCAAAATAGATCATAGATCTAAATGTAAAATGCACAACTGTGAAACTCCTAGGAGATAGGAGAAAATTTACACAAACTTGAGTGTGTTGATGCTTTTTTAGATAAAACACCACAGCCATAATCCATGAAAGAAAAATTGATAACCTGGACTTCATTATCATTAAAAGCTTCTAATGTCCAAAAGACACTGACAAGTGAATGAGAAGAGAAACCACACACTCGATGAAACATTCGCAAAAGATATATGGGATAAAGGACTGTTTATCAAAATATACAAAGAACTTTTAAAACTCAGCGATTAGAAAGTAAACATGCTGATTTTAAAATTGGACCAAAGACCTTAACAGACATCTCATCCAAAAAAAAAAAAAAAGATAGATTAGATTATAAATAACCATATGAAAAGACGCTCCACATCATATGTCATTAGGGGATTGAAAATTAAAACCAAGTGAGATACCACTATACCGCTATTAAAATGGTTGAAATCTGAAACACTGACACCACCAAATCCTAGTGAGAATGTGGAGTAAAAGAAACTCATTCATTGCTGATGAGAATGCAATGTGGTACAGCCACTTTGGAAGACAATTTGGCAGTTTCTTACAAAACTAAGTATCTGCTTACTTATGCTCCTTGATATCTAGTCAAAGGAGATGAAAACTTACGTCCACACGAAAAGCTGCACAAAGATATTTATAGCAGCATTATTCATAAGTGCCAGAAGTTGAAAGTAACCAAGACGTCCTTCAGTAGGTGAGTGTGTAAATGCACCACCAGTAGATTCTGGTGCATCCAGACAATAGAATATGATACATTGCCAAGTAGAAATGAGCTATCAAGACATGAAAAGTCATAGAGGGAACCTAAGTACTGTCTGATGAAAGCTTAAGTAAACTCTGATGGAATGACAAGGAGGTAGAGAACCTGGGGCATAGTCCCCACCTAATTTGCAATGACAACCTCTGTGATTTTGGTTGAATAGCAAGTATCTTGAACTTCAAGTCCTCATCCATAACTACCTAAGTCATAGAGGAAACCTAAATGCATATTATGAAGTGAAATAAGCTATTCAGCAAAGGATATATACTGTATGATTCCAGCTATATGACATTTTAGAAAAGGCAAAACTATGGAGATTGTAAAAAGACCAGTGGTTGCCAGGAATTAGTGGGGAGAGAGAGATGAAAAGGCAGAACACAGAGGATTTTAGGGCAGTAAACTGTTCTGCATGATACAATAATGGTAGAGGTAGATACATGTCATTATACATTTGTCAAAACACAGGCAAGGTACAACACTAAGGTGGAAACTGTGGGTTGGAGTAGTAATAATGTGCCAATGTAGGCTCATTGATTGTAATGAATGTACCGCTCTGGGTTGTGATGTTGGTAGTGAGGAAGGCTGTGCTTGTTGGGGGCAGAGGAAATATGGGAACTCTGTGTTCTTCGTTTCATTTTGCTGTGAACTTAAAATTGCTCTAAAAATGAAGTGTGTTTATTTTTTAAAATGCAGGACAACACATCTGGTTATCAAAGTTGCAAGGAAACAGGCTTCTTCAAACATTTCTTCAAGCAGAACATTTTCTGAGTGCATGGCCAACAAAAAACTACTGATGCACTTATTTTTTAACTGCACAGTTCTACTTCTAGGAACATACAGTATGAAAATGCATATATGCAGAAGGGTATGCACTGAAGATTTTTTGTTATTAGAAGATATCAGAAACTACCTCAATACCCATACCTAGAAGAGTTAGTGGAAAAAAAAAATGGTACATCTAAACAGTACAGTCATTTGTAGCTATAACAAGACATAAAGGAAGATCTTTATTACCTAATATGCAGTGATGTTCATGATAATTGTTAAGTGGAAAAAGAAAATTACAAAGGTCTATCTATCCCTTTATGTTAGAAAGGAAGAAATATAAGAAAATACACATACACATAATTTGTACAAAAGACATACAGGAAAGATAAACCAAAAACTAAGATGAGTTACATGCAGGATATGGGTAAGAAGAGGCTGGAAAGCAGCAGGGAATTAGAACAGGTTGTAGGGATAAAGAGAGATGCTTCTCTAAGTGGAACTTTTGTGTATCTCTAACTCTTAGAATCACAGGATAATATGGCAAACCTCCAAGTTAAATAACTAAAATCATCTGTAATTCAAGGGAATCTGAAATGCCATAGACACAATGCTAAATGAATGTAGTTGCATGGAGAGGAATAACAAAATCACACTGAAGTGGGTGGCGATGAAAAGAACTAACCCAAGAAACTTTGAAAATTTTATTTTTTTCTGGACAAAATAGGTTGTAAAGAGAAAAACAATAAGAACTGTACACAAATGCTGTAATGGAGTTAGTTCATTTGTTTCTCATTTGGATGTGGGTTAACAATTCAGAAACAACTATGAGTTTAGTAGGATTGTAAGATAATCCTTAAAATAATTAAATGTTTGTGATGAGAACCAGATTTCTTGCAGCTAGAGAACTGGGTGATGGATCATGGTATCTCTCTGCATTATCTTTGCAACTTTCTGGAAATCTATACATTTTTTAAAGTTAAAGAACAATAGAATGGCAAAGGTAGCAAGTAGTTTTAAGGACTGGATTAAGATGTTTACTGTAATTAGTCTAAGGGATCCTAAGGCATTTCCAAGAAAGCACACTTGCTTTTATGGGGAGAGATGTGTGTGTGTGGACGTACACTTATACATGTGCACATATATTTATAGAAAGGTGATGATTTCAGAAGAGATTTTAATTTGTCTTAATTTGTGCAACTTTTAATTTTTCTACTATGAACATACATTATTTTTAGTTAGGAAAAATAAGGGTATGTTTTAAGTGTGTTAGAGAAAAATTTAGGCATTACTTGTCCAGCTTGAACAGTTTACACATGAGGAAACCAAGGCTCAGAGGGCTCAAATATCTTGGCTCAAGTTGTCCGGCAACTCCATGGCAGGGCCAGGACTACTGCCATCTGTACAGGGGCTTCACCCACTGGGACTGTGACACCCTTAACTCTGATGGAATTCTAGCATTTTTCTCCTCACGGAGTCCATGTTACTACAGAAATCTGAATGGCAGGGCCAAAGAAATATGCACAAAGTAAATAAAAAGATATAGTTCATATTTCAGAAATGTATTTTCAAAAACTAAGTTGGTAACCAAAAGCATTCCAAATGAACTGTCCTCTACTTATCAAATTCTTGCATAATTGTTCAATATGTCATTTTTTCTATTGATGGAAATTCTTTCCAAATAACATAAATCATAGTTCTAAGTAACACAGTAATGCAGTAATCTTCAAAGACTTTTAAAAGTCCCCAATGCACTCTCATTTACATAGGGTTGTTTTATTTCCCCAAACGCAAGTTACAAAATAATCTTAAGAAACTATTTCTAAAGTTAAATACAAAATTAAAAGGCTATTATTTTATTGAGATTCTTCAAGTTAGAGATCTTAATTATTCTTTTAATGTAATAAAGAATGTTAAAAATAAAAATAAAAATTCTAGCAGCTTGAATATCCTGGATTTCTTTAGAAATTTCTGAGACTATTTCCATCACATGCTAAAAATCTGATATGAAAATTTCACTTTGAAAGTAGCTATTGCTCAGGTGTGAAGAACAGTCTATTTTATAAGAAGTGAAATGAGTATAATTGTTTTGAAAAATAGTTATTTAGTTTTTAGGTTCCATTTTCAATATGTGTGTTTGACAAAGACCTATTAAGCGTTTCTTTTGGACAAGCTCCATTTCCGTTCTAGGTCCTGGGCATACATAAATGAATTAGATCAACAGTGCTTAAACTATAAAAAATTTCTCCAGATCCAGTCCTAGGAATTTGGAGAAAAGACACATTTTTTCCCATATTGAAGGAGTTGTCGTGGCAAGTATGAGAAGAGCCCTCACTCTACTTTATTCTGCACCCAAAGGGAAGGAGTATTGATGTTGACTGAAGAGCCTGGCATTTTGCTAAGCACTTCACAGAGAATCCTTTGTCTTCATCACAACCACCCTCTCAGGCAGGTGATTTCCTATTTTTTTTACAGACCTGGAAACTATGGTTCAGAAAGCTGAAATAAGTAAATAGGAGCAGATGTAGTTAGCAATAGGGATGTGATGGCAAGAGGCTTCTGACTTCAGCAAGTATCCAGTAGGTCCTTCATTCTCATTGTCCTGTTGAAAATTTTTAAAAATTAATGAATGAGTAAATGAATAACTAGATGAATAAATGGAGAGACATAGAGATTCTCATTCTACAGCTGTTCCTTGTTCATGTATGGGCGAGTTTCATGTTGTGCTTTAGAGAATAAATAGTTATCCCTTCAGTTTCAGGAAGAAGCCTTCCATGGAGCAATAAAGCATCAGAAATTAGAAAAGATAAGCATGTTGCACAGCTCTGATGGAGTGACAAGGAGGTAGAGAACCTGGGGCACAGTGCCCCATCTCATTTTCAGTGACTACCTGTGTGATCTTGGTTGAATAGCAAGTGTCTTGAACTTCAAGTCCTCATCCATAAGATCAGAATAATAAAACATGCCTCATGGTACAGTTGTGAGGAAAAACAATGTAAGAAGTATATTGCATGCAAATCGACTGGGGAGTTAGTGGACCCTGAATTAACATCATCTCTCTTCATGCGTCCTCTCCTGAGGTCAGAGAAGGATCATCAGAAACACTGACTTTGGGTTACCTCAACTTCGAACCCAGAACAGGAACAAGTCCAGAGTTGAGGGAGGCAATGGGAGGAAGCAGCTAAAGGAATGAGGATCCAGATGGGCAGAATCCACACAATGTGTTCGAACAATGCCACAGATGTCATGATTGAATTGTGGTGTCAGCCTCTGAAGGTCTTTAAAAGTCAAATTGAACCTAATCAAATGAGGTTTCACCTAGAAGGAGCAGATGGTCTTGATGATTTTCCAAGACCCTTTCTAGCCCTAATGTTCAATGCTAGAATCATCTTAAAACTAATCGGCCTTTAATTTTGTTCCAGTACTTTTTTATTTTTATTTTTTGTAAAGTTGGAGAGTGCAACTGATTGCTTAACTTCCATTGCCTCTCAGTGGGGTTTATTTATAGAATACCCACATGACAGCCAGAAATACCTTCAGACCAGGAGGGACACCAACCATCTGTTCCTCCGATAACATGCTTCCAGTGATTTCTCTGGGACTGTGGTACTTAACAAAATGTTGCCACAGCATCCTCCAATCTGTGTATTTATAGGAGGGAAAATGTGTGTATGTTACATATTTGGACTTGTTTCTTTCAGCAGGAGAAATATAGCCTCTGCCATATGTTTGCCACACACATAATTACCTCCCCAATCCACACATCCCATTTTAAATATCTCACCATTCAGATAGCAGCAGGTTAGAATCTTCCCCTTGAGTCCAGATACACTTAAACCCACCATCCCGGAACAGAAGCCCTTTGTGGGATGGCCATTAATCAGATAATTACTAACTTTCAGGCTGATTCTCTAAATAAACATTCTCTGATCTGTGATATTTCCTGCAGCCAGGGAGAAGGCCATGTTTCCCATGTTGGCTCCTAGGATGAGCCCTCACACCCACTTTTTCCACCTCCTCCCAATGCCCTCTGCCCCTCATGTGTAAATAAAGGAGTGGATAATGATAATGAAAATCACAGGTCTATTTACTGAGCCTGCTCCTTACAGCATGCTGTACTAAACATGTTATGTGCATTATCTGATGTTATTTCTCAGAAACAGATCCAGATGGTGGAATTTATTATTCCCATCTTACAAATGAGAAAACTGAGGCTTAGGGAAGGTAAATAGCTAGTAAGTGACAGAAATGGCTCTCTATCCCAGATCTGTTTCTTTAAAGGGAGGATCATTTTGTTGAATACTTGCAGCATTTGTCTATCCAACCAATATTTACAAAAAGCCTTCCAAGCATCATACCTGGCTTTAGGCTCTGGGAACATCGCATTCCACAGAGGAGGCAGTGTTCTCTCTCTCTCTCTCTCTCTCTCTCTCTCTCTCTCTCTTTCTTTCTCTGTCTCTCTGGACTAGTAATTATGGTGGAAGAGGACATATGACAAAGAAGAAAATGGTAGGTAATAATGAAGCTGGCGAGATGGGACAACACACGGAGAGAGCCCTGTGACTGCTTTGACTTTCAGTTTGGAGGAATGAGCTGAGATCAGAATGAGAAGAGGTCTGGCAAGTGAGGCTCTTTGGGAAGAACATTCTAGGCAGAGGAAACAGCTCACGGCTTAAGTGAGAACAAGCTCATCTGCTTCCAGGTTCAGGTGAAAGGCTGGTGGGACCAGAGCCTGGGTGAGGAAGGGCAATACAGTAGGGAAAGAAGTCCCCAAATCAGGCAGGGCCATGTCACGTGGGCATTGTAGACCAGGATAGGGAGATTGACTTTTTTTGTTGTTGCTGTTGTTGTTTGAGATAGAGTTTCACTCTTGTTGCCCAGACTGGAGTGCAGTGGCATGATCTTGGCTCACTGCAACCTCCGCCTCCTGTGTTCAAGTGATTCTTCTTCTTCAACCTCCCAAGTAGCTGTAAATACAGGTGCCCGACACCACGCCTGGCTAATTTTTTGTTTTGTTTTTTTTTTTTTTTTTCAGTAAAGACAGGGTTTCATCATATTGTCCAGGCTGATCTCGAACTTCTGACCTCAGGCAATCCACCCACTTTGGCCTCCCAAAGTGCTGGGATTACAGGCATGAGCCACTATACCTGGCTGGGAGTTTGGCTTTTATGAAGGTATTTGAGTGGCCACTGGCAGGGTGGAGATGTTAAGTGGAGGAATTTTATAATATTATTTACATGTTTTAGAATTCAGAATTGATTACAAGGTGGGAAGGGACTGAGTACAGAAGCGGGAAGAACCATAAATGGGCTGCCACGGTAACACCAGGGCAGTAGAAGGAGTGTTACTTCTGCCTGGATGGGCAGTCTCCAGGAAGGGAACAGGATGCGCTTCTCATTTGAGAGCTTTCTAGAAAGTTCAACAGGATTTAATCAGGCAGAGAAAAGATGAAGGGTGCTTTAGTTAGAGGGAACAGTGATTGCAAATGTACAGACATCTCTTAAGTACAGAATGTGTGTAGGAAACAGTAACAGTTTATCTCCAGATCGTGGTGGGATCAAAAATGTCAGGAGCAGACAGTGAGGGGCCTGGAGCAGGTGCATCCCTTTCCCATAGGCTGTCTCCCACCATGCTAATAAGCAAAAGGCACCACTTTCTCCAGGTGGATGGGGCCCCAAACTAGAGTACATGGGAAGGAAAAGCAGTAATGATAATCAGTTCTGTCTTTCTTCCTGATCTCAGTCAGAGCCCCATCGAGAATACAGTGCAGCAGTCTCTAATTACCTATCCCCACCCCAACCTCACCCTCCCGCCTTCTCTCAGGGCCATTCTGGGCATTTTCTCAGTCTGCTGGAATCCATACTGAAACTTACCTCATGGAATCAATATCTATCCCATGTATGCAGTAGTAATCTAGACCTAGTCTGGGGTCCCAGGACTGATACTATCATCATTAGCTCCCTTCCAGAAGCTTGTTGAAGATCCTTGCTCCTCAAAATGTGGCTCACCGAACAGCAATATTGGCATAAGCTGGGAGTACCTTAGAAATGCAGAATCTCAGGATTGACTCTGGAACAATTAAACCAGCATCTACGTGTTAACAAGCTTTCCCAGGTGAGCTGCATGCATGTCTGAGTGAAAAACACCGGTCTAGATAAGCCTGTCCTTGCCAACGCTAAATCCTGCCTGAGAAAGCCAGAATGGATTGGAAATGTGCAGAAACCCACAGTGTGCTGTAGGGGGATGAGCTGTGGTGTGTCAGGGGCAAAGATGGACGATGGATTTTTTTTCCCCATTACCAGCTGTGCTTCTGACATAGAGATGTGGGCCAACAAGTGTTCTCAGGGCCCTGCCTGTGTCCACCTGAGAACATACTTGGTTAAAGAGATGTAAACTCAACTTTAAAAGGCTATACTAATAAACAAATGAATTTCCTTGAAGAAAAATATAAGATTTTTTCTCGTTGTCTCAGAAGATTGTACACTGAAAGCAACAGATATATAAAGAGAGTAAGAAATGTCTAAATCACTTAATGTCTGCAAGAAATACCCAGTGAGCTATCTATTCATATGGAGTTTTAGTCACTCTTGTGCACTTGGAGAATCCACTCTTTCATTAGGCTGTGTTATTGATGTACAGGTAGAAACCCCATCTAAACAATTTTTTTTTTTGTTAAACTTACCGTCTTTTAACACACTTTATAATTTTCTAATACTAATGTTTGGGTCTGAATATTTTCAATGTGAAATCAGAGTGAGGTGGGCTCCAGTCTGAAGCGTTAGGTCAGAGGGAAGACTTTTTTTTTTATTATTATACTTTAAATTCTAGGGTACATGTGCACAACGTGCAGGTTTGTTACATATGTATACATGTGCCAGTTTATTGCAGCACTACTCACAATAGCAAAGACTTGGAACCAACCCAAATGTCCATCAATGATAGACTGGATTAAGAAAATGTGGCACATACACACCGTGGAATACTATGTAGGGATGACATTTTTTAAAATTCTAAAATTTTAAATTGCCACTCATTATATGTGAAACGTGCCTTGAAGCTCATGCAACTTTTTTATTTTAGTGTTAGATGGGATGCTGCTGTGTCTTAAATCTTTGGAAGAAAAAAATCAATTAGCATTGTAGAGCTGGTAATTCTACACTATATTCTGCAACAAGGGGAATGACAGAGAAAGAGCAATTTAGGCTGATAGCTACATCAGCCACAGTACAGTTGATTAAAAATTTAACAGTTTTTCTGATGAATGTCCTAGCTCAGATTTGGAAAACACTGACGAATTTAATTTTCCACTGACTAAATAATCATTTTATAAGCCATGTATAATTCATGTAATGGCAATGTTATGGGCTTGTTAAAAACGACTGCTACTAAACAGTTAACACTCTGTAGCAAGCAGAGGCTTGTAAAGGATCATTACTGGAAGTAGTGGGCACCCGTTAACAGAGAATGGGTTTCCACCTTCTGAATTTTTAAAATGAAATGACTTCAACCTTTTAATATAAATAACATCCGACCCCTAAATCATCACCAAAAAACCCCACAAAATTGTGCACTGGGGAGAGCAGGATTTGTTTTGTTCTAATCTGGTTTTTCAGTGGAATCACATGGAGCAAAAGTTTCAGCTTTTCCAAACTCGGTTTTCTTACCCGGATGATGGAAATGGGAGTGTCTACCAAATAGCATTGTTGGGGGAAGTTAATGAAGTGATGCTTCTGAATTCACAGTGAGACCTGGTGTTATACCTTTACACCAGCTATTCCTTCTACCCTGAAGGCCATCTCCTGGGTATCTACAGGAACAGTCCTTCACTTTTTGCAGAATTTGCTCAAATGACCCAATAAAACACATGCAGGCAACCCAATTTAAAATTTCAAACCGAATTTTGCACCACCGCCCCCTTTATCTTCTTTCCCTGTGTTATTTTCCTTGTCCCATTTACTGTTAACATACTGTAGAACTTATTTTACTTATTATTAATTTATTACATAGCTTATTCTTTATTAGTTATTTGATGTTGTTCCTGTCTTTCACAAGAAAAAAGTAAGCCACAAAAAAAAAAAAAAAATACTTTTTTATTCCTTGATGTCCTCCAGGACAGGACTTGGCACATAATAAATGTTCAAAAAATATTTGTTTGATGAATGAGTGAACACTTGAGAGATTTTTAGTAATATTTTCTTTTCCGCAATGTAACAGAGGTTATAGACTCACTAGGTGGAGCTGTAGAAAATGCAATTTCTTAGGAAGCATTCCCAGATATTCTACAGTCAGGGTAGTACCTACGAATCAGCATTTTTGATGCACATGGGCAAAGGCCACAGTTTGAGAATCATTACAATCTTGGCTGTGAGGCCTTAGCTCTATACCTATACCACCCAACCCAAGACCTGGCACATATGAACTTACCAGTCCACAACCAGTCTTTAATATTAGTTTTTCAGACATGCCTGGAGCATAAAGTATGTGCTAATTTGGATTCCGTACCCGTGTGTTGGCAAATCACCCAAACCCACACACAGAGGCAAACCTTGCTGCTACCTTCTTCTACCAATGGACAGGAAGGCAGCCTAAAAATGAAACAAAATTCTTTCCAGACTCTTTTATTCAATGGAACTTCCACTTCTTGGATCCCTTACAATCCACTCTTTCAACTCTATTAAGAGCTTGGAGTTTGAACCTAGCTCCATGTGATTTTGATCAAATTGCTCAATCTCCCAAAGGCTTTATTTTTCTACAAAGATTGCCTGATGACTGCAGACCTTCCTCTCTTCTTCTCAAGAATGTCACAAAGATCAAACTATTTAAAATCGTGTGACCTATACGATAGCAGTATGACTTGTAAAATGAAAAACAATAACATGAATAGTGGGGCTCCTACATGGAGACCCATTCATCATTTTATCCATGAATTCAGTTCACACGTCAGAGAGAACTTTGTAACAGAGATGTAAAGATTTAGAGATATTCCTGTTTAGTGGCTCCTAGACAGCACTGCGCAGAGATCCGCCTGGAGCTTATTAGAGGTGGATAGTACAGGGCCCCAGTGCTGGAGATTCTCCGTCCGTTGGTCTGAAATGATGCTGTGGATCTCCATTTTTACCTAACACCTGCTACAGCCAATTCTAAAGCTGAGCTTTTAGATTCTAAATTCTGAAACATAGCTTGGTGAACTCCGGGCTAATCAAATTTTCTTTTCTTTAAGAGGAGGAACCTAAGACAAAGGAAGGGAGTCACATGTAGTGAGGTGACAGTGCATGGGGAACACAAGAGTAGGGATCCACGGGGCATTTCATGTCAGATTCTAATTCGCTTTGGTGCCACTGAAGGTTAAAGTCAGGTAAATCCACTGAGAGAAGTGATGGCACAAAATGGGAAATGAAATCACAAAACAGGACCCAGGACTACAGAGAACAATTTTTCTTGTTTCCACCATGTAAAAACCCAGATGCCTGAAGAATCTTTGGGCTGCATAAATGTCATCAGCTAGGATTAAAGGGAGCATCCCAGGGCAAACTAACTTACCTAGATGAGCTGAAGGAAAAGAAATTGCAAAAAAAGAAGGTCTGTGAACAGTTGGGTTTGGAAATCACACTGGGGAGACAGTAAGATTGATTTGTTGTGTTGTTTATCTTGTTAACTATAGCAATCAGTATGCCTGTAAGCCTTTAAGGAAACCGCATGTTTACCTTAAAGTATAAGACTTCTCTTTTGTACTTGGAAAAAGATGTGGATTCTTATCTAGCTGGACTCATGAAACTAGTATGGCCAGCAAATTCTAGTTTGTGTTAACAATCAACCAGCTTAGAGGACCCCTACTTCTCTTTCAACTGATAGAGTATAAAGAAAAAGGTACTTAGCAACTCATGACATGTCAGCTAATAAAACTGAACTGCTCAATTGGAATTTTCATCTATCACATCATTATCTTGGGATCATGCAACTGTGTGATTTGTTTCTTTGCCTTTGCCTTTTCTTGCTTGCTTGCTTCATTCTGCTTTTTTTGTGCTGGGTACCATGCCAGAGCTTGGGATACAAAGATGAATAAAACATGAGCTTCAAGGATCTCTCAGTCAAGTGGGGGAAACAGACATTTTCAAATACTCACAGTACAATGGGGTAAGTGCAGAGAGACCACACAGGAGGAAGTGATTCCTTCTTTCTTTTACATTCAAAGAAAACTTCTCAGAAAAAGGACCTTTTAGTTGTCTGTTAAAAGAGGAGTAAGAGTTCCACATTTATTTAAAAAAAAAAAAAAAAAAAAAAAAACGAGAATTGTAGCTTCTGTAGATAGAGAAGTGTACCAAGGGCAAGAGGAAGCTTCATCTTGCTGGAGCCGATTGTGAATGCTTATTGAAACTTTTCTCGTTATGGTACATTTAAGGAATTCTACAAGAAGCAGGCACTATTCCAGAGAAACACAAAGATAAATGCAGACCTACTCTTTGGCCTAGAGTTCATACTTGGGACAGATAGCAATCACATGTGCACATATGGTATAGAATAAACAGTGCATCTCTAAAGGGGTGCACGTGTTGTCACGGGAACACGGAGATGTGGAGTGACAAACCTGGCCTAATGAAGGGAGAGTAAGTTTTACAGAGAGTTACCCATGAGCTGTGAGGAGTTGATCAGGAAGGGAAAATGTAGGTGGTGACTTTCCAAGCAGGTGGAGCATAGTGTGGCAACAAGCTTGGGGCTGGGGCAGCCCATGGCTTCATAAGGGATCGTGAAAACATCATTAAGAATTTCAAAATAGGGACAGCAGGGCATTAAACTAAGCAAGAACCCTTGTAAGTGTGAGGGCCTGTGGGACAAAGTCACTCTGCCTGTGGATGGATGTGCATGAAGTTTGCCTCTGCTGTTTTTCTCTCTCAGAGTCTTGTTCAAATCTGTGTGAAGGTCATCAGAAGCATGACTGCAGGGATGTTATTTTTCTGCAACATAAAACTCTTATGTTGGAACTTTCAACTAAATAAGACTTTATTGCTGCCAAAGCCAGTCTAAGTAAACTGTATTAAAACTCAGTGCAATAAACAATAGTGAAACAAAAGGAAATAAGAGCAACCAGAGAGACTTTTAAAGAGACCAGGAGACTAAAATCCCAACTAGACTAACTCCTGTTGAGAAAAGCAATTGTCTAAGACCAGAGGCAGAAAAGCACTCGCTTAGTTCCAGAATTCCCACAATATAATTGAAAAACACTTTAGACTTTCCTGAAATCAATGATTTTTTTTCCTAAACAGGGTTTGAAAATAGAATGCAAGATAAACAGAAATACCATGAAAAATTGTCTAGGAATTAGAAACATAAAACCTTTTATGTTTCAGAATATATGTTTCAGAAATAAAGGCCATAAAAACAAAATATCTATATTTAACTGCTCCTGTGGATGGTAATGAGATATTTGTAGAAGAGAAAAAGCTTATAAGGCATCTGTGCACGGCCTTGTTTAGATCAGGTTAGATTACAATGTAATGACTAACCAACTGCAGGTTTTACGGTTAAACAAAATTTCATCTTATTTATGTATGTGGTCTCTTTATTGCTCTGCAAAATTTCTGCTTCTTAGCATTGAATATGGACTGAACTCTCATCTACTTAACATTCAGAAAAGCAGGGTCATTTTTTCTTAAGGGATCAAGTGTACCAATTGAAATAAATTACCAAAGTAAAGCAGTCATGGGGGAGTCTCAGAAGAGGTTCTGGTCTTCCCATTCAACAGCCTAGGAGATGTGCTCATTAGCTAAGCCTTGGGACCTCTGCCCAGACCTCAGTTTCTCTTGGTTTCTTCTCAGTCTATGGCCTCTCCTTCCTCTAAGCTTGTGTCCTGGTGGGATCCACCTCCACATCCAGGCCTACCCCAATTCTTGTGGAAGTCCTTGAGAATGAAACAGCATCCTGAGCCTTCCATTCAACAGCATTTAGAATGCCAAGTAGGAATTGAGAAGATGTTAGTTATGTTATTAGAGCAATGATTAATAATAATTGCCATTTACTGAAAAGTCACAGTTGATTGCCAGAGGGTTTAGCATTTTGCATGGATTATGTATTTCATTTACTCATCACAACAACTCTATGGGGTAGATACTGTTGTAGCCCCATTTTAAACTGAGGAAACTGAGGCCCAGAGGAGTCAAACCCTTTCCTAAGGCCATTCAATTGGTTTATGTCAAAACCAGGATTAAAACCCATCCTGGTAAACTACAGAGGTTGTGTGATTAGCCACTGGGTCAATGTTTCCCAAACTTTGGTCAGTTTCATACCACTGTAAATGTCTTTATTTATTTCCTTAAAATTCCTTTTTTATTAAATCATTTGAAATAAATAAGATGTTTAAAAAGATGTAGCTACCATAATGTTACCTGAGGTTTTTACATAATAGTTAAAAATTTTAAATGTTTAATAATAAAAGATGTATTAGATTTCACTATGCTAGAGAAGAAAACTTTGCGATCATTACAGATGAACATATATATATTAATACTTTCAGTTTATATGTTTAGTGTCTTTAAAAAGACATTAATCTATTGATTCCAGTTATATATCTTTCCTACAACATTAAAGTTAATATTGATATATGGAAATATAAGTTGTTTACCACGTACTTTCTAAGATCATCTTGAACACCACCCAAATTCATTTGACAAATATTTATTAGGTCTTTGCTAATGTGCCAGGCATGGCATATAGCAAGAAAATAAGAAAGGCAAAAACCGTTGGAGAAAGACATGACTATTAAAGAATAGAACATTCTGCTGATGTCCCATAAGGAGCCCAAGGAGACAGTTATTCTAGAAGAGCACAGCTGGGTTGGAGTGGACAGATTTGATGGGGACAGAGGAGGCAGTGTCCCATTTTATGTTATGACTAGTGGGGGCTCTCAGGACAGTACACCAGAAACAAAGAGTAGGACTCAGCCCTACTCTAAGTATACTCCAACTAAGAGAAGGTTGGACTCAGCTCACCGGTGGAGTGTACTGGTCCTCCTCAGGTATCAATCCCCGCTGGTTTCTAGATGTGCGGTCAGAACCAGAATGGAACTCAGTTTTTCAAAAAAGAAAAATGTCGAAAGGAACAAGTGTGTGGAAAGGCCTAAGATCTTTCCACCTAGACAGAGAGAAACCAATTAGCCATTTTCCTGTCATCTCTGCAGGATTCATACCTAGCCTGGATTTCTACCTCCTAATCATCGGTGAAAGAAGTACAATAACCGGGAAGCACAGAGATAAACATTAACAACTACTGAAGTGAGTCTTACTGGAATGGACACTCCCTGTGGGCAGGAACTTACAGTGTCTTGATGCCTGGAACATCCCATGGCATAGGGTCGATGCTCAATAGCTATTTGTTGAATTAATAGATAAATTAGAACAGGTACCTTCCTTCCTTTGGAATAGTAAGTTGAAGAGGTAAACAAGTGATGCGTATCAAAAATTCACTCATGTATTGTATAGTTTAGACTTTTCCAGTATCCTCTGAAGAAATACCCTTGCCCTAAGAGATGTGATATTCAATCTAGTTTTATACTGATGCAAGTTACTATACTTTCCCGGAATGCCTTTTCCCCCTCAAATCCTTCTCCCATAAAAAATTCAAAATTTATTGGAGATTTACAACTCTGAGTGAATCATATATATTATTTAAATATTTTAAAACTTACAACCCAGGAAGCAGGTACTACATTATCACAACTTTACAAAGAAAAAGGAAAAAATTGGGTTAGAAAAGGTTTTCAGAACATGCAGCTTGTGAGTGTTAGAAACAAGAGTCAAACCCAGGCAGTCCGTGTTCTTAACCACTGTTTTATTGCCCTCCCAGTGCTCTCAACAACAGCTCTAACCCCAGTGCAAAATTGCAAGATACCGGCACCCACCTTCAGGGCCTCGTCCTCTCCTCTCTGTGACCATTCATCCATTTCAGCCTTTAATACCACCCTCACTGCTTCGTCTAGAAACAGCATGTGATGGTTAATTTTATGTGTCATTTGACTGAGCCACGAAGTGCCCAGACATTGGTTAAAGATTATTTGGGTATGTCTGTGGATGCTTCTGGATGAGATTAACATTCAAATCAGTAGACTTGAGTAGATTGCCCTTCTCAATGGGAGTTGGCCCCCTCCAATCTGTTGAAGACTTAAATAGAATAAAAGTCCTCACTATCTTTGACCTGGGCTATTGGTCATCTCTTGCCTTCAGACTCAGACTCAGACTGAAACTACATCATCAGCTTTACTAGGTCTTAGCCTCTATAATTATGTGAGTCAATTCCTTGTAATAAATGTGTTCATATATATAAATAAACACACACACACACACATCCTTTTTGGTTCTGTTTCTCTGGAAAACACTATATAGCCACACCAACCTATGCTTATTTCCAAATAGGAAGATAGATCATTTATCAAAGCATACATTTACTAGGGCATGATTGCCATGTTAACTGCCATGCATCTGCTGATTAGTAGAAAGAAAATGAATCATTTTTTAGGTTAATAATTTATATTCCCTCTTTCTCCTCCTGTCTCATTTGAATGAGAGTGAGGACAAGTCTTGACCAGTGCACCAAGATGGAAACAGTATGTGTGGAATAAACTAGGCCTCTGCAGTTAGACCCAGTCAACTGGAGCTAACTCCATGTCTACCAGATCCCATCTTGTTCACTTCCTTTTGTGCTTCTCCATGATGGTTTCTCACATCAAACTCTATGCTCAGCTCTAACGTAGTTCATCCGGTGTCTTGGGTACCATCCTAGTGGTCTTTTCACCTCTCTTAGTTTGTCAGCCAAGAAGATGGCTCTCCTTTTTGGGTCTTATCTCTGTTCCTGGCACCTGATTAGTTTAACGATTTGGCTTAAGGAGCTCTCCAGGAGCTGATACATTAAGGCCTCACCTCCCAGTTCCCTTCATAAGTCAACTAGTTTCCAACGTTTTGACTGATTAGCTGCAATCATGTCTGATGCCTTTTCCCTGTCTCAGGTTCTACAATTCTACACACTGAGGGACAACTATTAAAAGGTTACTAATTTTTCACTTCATTATCTGTATAATCAGAAGCAGCAATGAGTCAATGGAAAGGTCATTGAGATTGAAATCAAAGGAACTAAATTTGAATCTCTACTTTAATACATTAAGTCCCTTAGATTCAGTCATCTCATCAGTATAAATGATAATAAAGCCTCACTCACTAATGTTTTAAGGTTTCATTAAGATAATGTGCATGAAAGTGTGTGTTAATTATTGTAAGCTACAAAAAAAGTCAAATGAGTTTTTATTATTGTCAGCCTCATCCTGTACTGAGAAGATTTTCTAACATCATTGGAACTAAAAGAGAGGATCAATTCAAAGCAACACACATTTCCTGGTCACCTGCTTCTATGCCAGACTGTGTGTCTGTTGCTGGGTATAATGGGCACACAAGGAACTCACAGCTTGGTTGGCACCAGAGATGGTAAATAACCCCAGTTAAGATTTGGAAATACCTAGCACTCAATAGATATTTTTTCAACAAGAGAGAAGAAAGAAAGAAAAGAAAGAAAGAAAGAAAAGAAAGAAAGAAAGAAAAGAAAGAAAGAAAGAAAGAAAGAAAGAAAGAAAGAAAGAAAGAAAGAAAGAAAGAAAGAAAGAAAGAAAGACTTGTAAATATCAAATTATGTCTGAAGATTAGTGAAGACTCATTTGTCATTTGGAAAAGCAAGTCAGGCATGAGTCTCTCCAAATAAAAGTCTCTTAAATACCTGTATATCACCTTTAAAAACAAGTGCTTCCTGGAGTGATGTGTGGTATGTCTTCATTAACTAGATTTGATTTGTAGTAAGCCCTCTAGAGGCCGGTTGACATTATTGTCTGCATTTTCTCCTAGGAGTCATTAGTTCTTGCTTTAAGTAGTAACTAATTTCCAGGTGTGGACTGCTAGGTCTCAGGGAATTCAGTACTCAATATCAGTTTTTAAAAGAAAAATAATATTAAAATTGTAAAAATATTAATTTACTTGAACTTGGTTTATATTTTCAGAAAAATGAAAACCTTGGAAGCAAAATTTGAAGAAGCATAATACTCTTGTATCCTCTGGTATGTTTATTCCTAACTTACAGTTATCTTTATTCGTTGTTTAACTGAATTCTTATTTTCTCCTCTCACTACTTAGCAAAAACATATTCTTATGAACTTTGAAGTTGGTAAAGAATACTATCTGTTGAATGTTTGCTCAGGTTCTTGATTAACCCTTACATGTTCACTTTCTTTTATCTTTCAGAAAAATAAAAAAATTTAAAAAAACTTTTAGGCTTTAGAAAATAATGAGCTCTTTTTAATGTCTCATAAATTCTAGTGCTCCGGCTTATCTTTATTTTGTGACAGGTATAAGTTTTGCACAAGAAAGTAGTTTTTTAAGTTCCCTCCTCTATCATTATCTGTGGGACATATAGCTAATCTGGCAGTTGATCCTGGGCCATCTTTTGATAGTTGTATCTTGGATATCTTTTTTAAAAAACATGTAAGAATCAAACTTAATATTACTCCTTTTGAGGTCAATCAGGATTTATACATGGTAAAACGTCAGTGAATGGCTGGTGATTGAGTTGAAATAATTCTAGGTTTCCAGCTTCTATTCCCACCTTAAGCATCTGAAAGAAAGAAAAAGGTTTTAGAATTTGCTTGTGCACAAGAATAGATTCCCAGTGATAACCATAGATTTTATCTGACCTTGATGACCTTGAAGATGTTTAGTAATTATGTCTATATTGGAATAATGAATGTTTGAACTGCAAATGATAGATAGACTTGATATCCTTGTCACTTTTTGGTATAATTTTTAAATGTCACTTGTCCTAGGAAGAGGAAAAGAATATAAAGACACTGGGACAGAAACCCAAAGTCCCTGTGGGAGAGAAAGGAGTTGCTGAAATGGAATTAGGGAAGGGGCAGGGGCTTGTCATTTATGCTAGCTACCTTGATGGAATAATCAGATCATTACTTGATTTTGTCTTTTTATTTTCTGGAAGATTTTCTCTTTCTTCCCTCTCTTCCTCCATTTCTTTCTGTATACCTGTTTTGGAAGAATTTTCACTCCCATGAAAGTTTTGGTTTCCAAAAGAAGGGACTTATACTAGCCAAAGAAGGTTGACCTCTTTTAGCTCTCCCTGCTTCCCAGGTATATTCATCAGGGTTCTCTGATGAATATAGAGAAGTTAGAGAGAAGAATAACTTTCTTTAACCTTCTCCAGCGAAACAAAGTTTTCTCTTATAAATACATTGTCATAGGTAGCAACAAACTGGAGCCTGTGGCATGGGCAGTAAAGGAATTTACCAAGACAGTTGCAGATTAAAAAAAAAAAAAGACAGAATTTTTTTGGAGAAATTGTGAAAATACATTACAAGGGCCAGGCATGATGGCTCACACCTGTTATCCCAGCACTTTGGGAGACGAAGGTGGCCAGCTCACGTGAGGTCAGGAGTTCAAGGCCAACCTGGTCAACATGACAAAACCTTGTCTGTACTGAAAAGAAAAAAATACACACACAAAATTTGATCAGGTGTGGTGGTGGGCACCTGTAAGCCCAGTTACTTGGGAGGCTGAGGTAGGAGAATCGCTTGAACCCAGGAGGCGAAGTTTGCAATGAGACAAGATCACACCATTGCACTCCAGCCTGGGTGACAGAGAGAGACTCCATCTCAAAAATAAAAATAAAGATGAACATCGATGCAAAAATCCTCAATAAAATACTGGCAAACTGAATCCAGCAGCACATCAAAAAGCTTATCCACCATGATCAAGTGGGCTTCATCCCTGGGATGCAAGGCTGGTTCAACATATGCAAATCAATAAATG
>NW_012102710.1:2713681-2723961 GCF_000951045.1 Mandrillus leucophaeus
TGTTTATTGCAGCACTATTCACAATAGCAAAGACTTGGAATCAACCCAAATGTCCATCAGTGACAGACTGGATTAAGAAAATGTGGTACATATGCACCATGGAATACTATGCAGCCATAAAAAAGGATGAGTTTGTGTCCTTTGTAGGGATATGGATGCAGCTGGAAACCATCATTCTCAGCAAACTATCGCAAGAACAGAAAAACAAACACCGCATGTTCTCACTCATAGGTGCGAACTGAACAATAAGATCACTTGGACTCAGGAAGGGGAACATCACACACTGAGGCCTATTATGGGGAGGGGGGTTGGGGGAAGGATTGCATTGGGAGTTATACCTGATGTAAATGACGAGTTGATAGGTGCTGACGAGTTGATGGGTGCAGCACACCAACATGACACAAGTATACATATGTAAGAAACCTGCACATTATGTACATGTACCATAGAACTTAAAGTATAATAATAAAAAAATAATAATAATAAAATAAAAATAAAAACAATAGAGAAAATACATTGCAAGGATGCAAGGGGCAGGCTAGCAAGGGAGGAAAGAGAGGAGCTGACTGCAAGGAGACAAAGGCTTGCTGGGAATTTTATAGGATGGTGCTTGTGCTGGAGAGGGCTATATGCAGTACTGATAATGTCAAGGTTGAAGGAGCTAACTTGTATTTTTCTATCAGCCGAGGGACTGGTGATAAGTCAGGTGCAGAAGGATTGTGAGTTATTTGTGTGGGAGGGCTCTAAGTCCTGGACTATGAAAAAGATAGATTTATATCTTATCTCCTTTATCTTTTTGCTGTCCTGTGTTCCCATCAGTCTGAATCCTTTTTGTTATTAGTACTCCACATATATCTATAAGAGAATATTTTATTAAATGTAACTGTAAGAGAAGACTTATTGTAGGAATTCACTTGCAAGATTAGGAAGACTAAGACTTCCATGATCTGTTATCTGCAAGCTGGGGAAACATGAAAGCCAGTGGTATAATTCAGTCTGAGTCTGAAGCGCCAAGAACCAGGAGCACTGAGGTGCGAGAGCAGAAGAAGATAGATGTCCCAGCTCAGAGAGAGAGAGTGAATTTATGATATTTAGATCCTCAAGAAATTGAATGATGCCCACCCACATTGGAGAGGGTGATCTTCTTTACTCAATCTACTGATTCAAATGCTAACATTCTCCAGAAACACCTGCACAGATGTACCCAGAAATAATGTTTAATCAACTTTCTGGACATCCCTTAGCCCAGTCAAGTTGACACATAAAATTAGCCATTACACCAGCAGAAGAGAAGTAGCTTATTTAAGAGGTGAACATGTGAGAAGTAATTAAAAAGGATCAGCTCAGCTCTTTCCAGGAGGAACCTGTGGCTGCCTATTTATGGCAATGGCTAGGTTTATAAGTCTGTGTAATTTGGGGGTAAAATACAAGCAAGTCTATTTGATGATAAACCTAAAGTCATATTCTACCCCAGACTTTCTCCTGCATCTCACCCTCAATGGTTCTTGGGAGTATTCCTTATAGCTACCTGAAATCTGAAATTTCCTTCCCTGTCCTTTTGATTTGAGGTGGATTTCAAAATTACATATGAAACAAACAAGATAAAATACTAGTAAGTAGAAAAACAGAAGAGAAGAATAAAAAGTTAGAAAAAATAGAATAAAGCGAGTTGATTCTTTATTCATTCATTTGACGCATGCTTTTTGCGACTCCACTGTGTCAGGTTCTATTCTCTGTTGGGCTGTATAACAAAAGACAGACAAGGTTCCTTCATCATGGACTTTATAGAGCACATACACAGCACCATGAGATCCTACACTTTTTTGTAGCAGTAAGAGGCAAAGTGTGTACTGATCTTAAAATAACAGTTCAAGAAAAGAAAAATCATGACCAATAAACATGATGTGTGGAAATTTTTGCCTACTCAAAGGACAGTTGAACAACTATGTGAGGTTCACTTCCACTCTTCCACTAGGATACTGAGTTTTGAATAATTTTAACTGCAGTCACAGAGAAGTACAACTATTTATTTTCAGTACTAAAGAGTTTCACAGAACTTTTTCTACTTATCTACCTGCCTCATTCACTTTCCCCATTAAAAAAAAAAAAAAATCTAAAATCTGTGACAGTTTTGACACAATGAACAGTAAAACCCTAAAGCAAATACTGCACTTTGGCTTGTTCTTAATATGTATTAGAATGAATCCGTTGCTTCTCTTTTCTTCCATTTCCTGCTATGTTTTTGTTGATTTTTAAAAGTGCTTTTTATTAATTTATCACTTATGCATCCTGGATCCTTTCAAAAAGGTACCAACTGATGTAAGATGGTTATTTAACTTTTCAGAACACATTGGGGGCTTAGCATTTCATCTCTTCATCTAATTTCTGACTTGTCATTAAAACTGATTCTGAACAATCACTTCTGACTCCCAACAATCTTCAGCATTTGACGTTGTAAATATTTCTTCCTTGTATAATTTAAACCTCACGAGAGGCTAGAGATGAAATGTGGTCATTGACTTTTCATAACTTAGGAAAAAAAGAAGAAAGATATTTAGATTAAATAAAATGCTATGCTCGCCCTGTTGGAGTCATAGCAGCTAAAACAACATTCCAGATAAAGGAGTAAAACAGTCTCTGAAACCCAGGTTGCTTTTCCACTCTAGGATGTCATACGTTCATGACAACACCTGGACATAGTTCACAGTAATGTCTACAATTCTGATAACGTCTTCTAAGTGGTTTCCTAATGGAAACGAAGCCAATTTTCTTTTGTCTAGTCTGTGATTAAGGAAACTAAAACTGAAGTATAATACACAAATATTCCTCATATTAAAAATGAAGAACATCAACAATAAGAAAAAACAGAATCACAGCTCAGAGGGAGTGGTGAAGCCAAAAACGCAACTGTGTTGCAACATCTGGATAATCCAGACATTCTTAATAGTTGGCAATGAGAAAGCTCAGATAGCAGTCAGCATTACTGTTTCAACAGTGATGATCAGAAGCCTTGGCAGTTCAACAAATTCATTGCACTTTACCACAAATCTGCATTGTTTATTCTCAGCGGTAGCTGTCTTGCTCTAAAATCTTCATGGAATTTTGCTCTTTAACATCAAAAGTATTCAGCTAGCTATTTAAACTATTGGATTTTGTAGTAGTAATACAAAAACAGGCTAAATAAACCTAATGAATTTTGTTCTTAGAGGCCTAATATTAGTCACTGGCCAATTTTGAACAATTCAACAAGAATACAGTTATTGAAACATGGTGTATTCTGTGAAGCGCCTTCTCCATGTTAACCCCAAACTTGTATCATTGAAAGTGGTTCAAAATCTCCATTTCAGTCATTTCCAAAGGGAATACCTTCCCGCAGAGCCCAACAGACACAATATTACAGAATCTGTTCACATGGTTACTAATTGTTGTGTGTCTCTGGGATGTTTTTATCCATTTCCCAAATTCTTATGCTGTGCCATCTTCTTGGCCACTGTCTTTTGCTTCTGGTTGAATCAGGTCTTCTGGAAACTCAGTCTCAAAGATGGAGCAGATGCTAAATGACTGAGATATACCCATAGAGTTGGAACCTAAAGGCAGACACAAAAATATAAGGTGTGATTCATGCCCATCAAACCTATGAATTGTTTCTGCAATTAGGTTTTCATTTCCACTGAATAGCTCTACAATTCTTTGACAGCTGTGATTCCATTGACTTCAGGGTAGTTTAGCAATGGGAATTGGCTGCAGTCTCAAGTCACCATCTGTTCAATCCTCATGTCCAGCTTTCTCCTGAGTGGCTTTACTTTCTGAAACCAATCAGCAGAATTGAAATATATGTTGTCATTTTACAGCATCAAGTTTGGTGAATCCATATATCTGTCATAACAGTATAAAATTTTAGTTGAGGGTTTAAAGTTGTTGGTTGTTTAGTCATCTGATTTACCAAATTCTTTAATCTGAAAAAGCAGATCAAAGAACCTCTTTCAAATTTTTCACTGACTTAATCATCCACCTATATTAAATACACAAAATTATATTTCAAGTTTTTTTAAAGTAAGTAGTACTAAATATGCAGAACATTTACAGCCTTTATCACCTCCTCCATTAAAATATGCAATAAACTAGTTTTAACAAAATTCAGAGCCCTAACTCTCTTGATGCTTGGGATAACTGAAACCAAGTTCACCAATGTACTCTTGTGACTCGTATTCATTACATATCTCTTCTTTTATTCCTTCATCATAGGTCTTCATATAATAATTGAATTCTACTTTTAGTGCAGACCAAAATGCTTTAATTTCTTATGGGAAGGTAGGTTCACACATTCTATGTCAGTAGGTAGTGTTTATGTTTTGTAGCATCCTCAAGGTAAATGCATTTGACCTCATGTTGATTGTCCCTCTGAGGTGGTCAGACAAGTGAGTAGGGAAGAGCTGGTGTCATAGTGTGCTTTGGGCTGCCATAACAGATGACTGGGGACTGTCACTTTATAAACTGTAACTTTATAAAGAAAAGGGATTTATCTGTCACAGTTCTGGAGTCTGGAAAGTCCAAGATCAAGGCACCAGCATCTGTGGTGTCTGGTGTCTGGTGAGGGCCCTCTTGCTGCCTGCTTACGTGCCAAGTAAAAAGACAGGCAGAGACCAAAGTTATGTCCTTGTATGGCAGAAGAGTAGAAGAGAGTGAACCCACTCCCATGAACACTTTCTACTGTGGCAATATCTATTCATGAGGAAGGAAGCCTCATGACATAAAGACTTCTTATTAGGACCCAACTCCCAATGCTGTTGCATTGGGAATAAGTTTCCAATACAGACGTTTTGGGGGACATTCAGACCATAGCAGGTGGCTATTGGAACTGAGGTTCCTGTGAATGCCCTTGACGCATTGATATCTGATTCTAAACTCTGAAGTCTGCTACTTTACAGAGCTGCAGAGGGGACACCAGGGGAACTAAATCAAAGCCATTCACAAATGGTTTCCTCCAGAAGTCCCTCCTTATTTCTGCAGCTCCTTTTGGATTTGGATAACTGTTTTTACATATCCCTTGTGTTCATATTTGGTAACTCGTTTGCCAGTGATTCTTCACCCTACTTTTCCCACTTGTTTTTGATCCCTGTATGTATATCATGCTTTGTTGAATTGCTTAAAATCTCCTTGTAACTGAAACTAGCCAGGATCCCATTTGGAACCTTGCTGTTCCTGCATGCTGGTGGTTACCCAAAGGGCCATTGTTTTACGCAGGAGAGGCAATGAGAGTCCTGACAGTGTCATGGGAAAGGGGTTGAGCTGAGGTAGGAGTGAGATGCAGATGGTTTCTAGCCATGTTCACTTCCCACTAAGGAAAAGCAGGTTTGTTTGTTTGTTTGCTTATTTATTAGTTTTTATTCTACTTGTGTCTGAGAAGTCAATATCTGAACAAACACTGTGAAGTTAAATTCAGACTGTTTTCTGTCTGGTGTTAAACCAAAACATATTTCTTTGGGTTTCCTAAAATAATACAACATATTAGGATAAGGAGGTTAAAAAACAAGTCTTTAGAGTCAGACACGCCTAAGCCGGACCTGTCCCATCCCTTTCACTACTCCTCTGAAGCCATCAATGCTTAACCTAGGTCCTCAGCCCCTCTGTGTCAGTTCCTGTCTGCAAAATGGGGATAAAAGTAGCACCTACCTCAAAAAATGTTATGAACATTATGTGTAAAATCACATACAATGTATCAAGTCAAGTACATGGAATACTTATGATGATAACAACACACCACATTCTGTTGACCAGGTTTTATTCTCTAACACTTTACATTAGATTTGCTCATTTAATCCTCACAGGTGCTATCTTTGTCTTTACTTTATAGATGAAGAAGCCGAGGTTAAGAAAGATTAATATATGTTACACAAGATCACAAAGCCAGCAAGGAAATGGGCTGGGGTTTGACACCAGATCTCTTTTATTCTGTAGCTTCTGTTCTAAAGATAGTGCTTTAGAACAGAAAAGTAAGGCATCCTGTAGAGCTTTCTATTAAGTGGTGAAGTGAAGGCAGACCTCTAGTGAGAAATTGAATCTGGAAGCCAATTTTCAGATAAGTGTGCTATACAGTGTACCAGGAGGAGAGTGCAAAAATTATTGGTGAGATATTTGAATTATCAAAAGCAGTCCTTCATTGCTATCAGTGTCCTTGATGCTTTGTGTGATTTTCTGCATTGATGAAACAGATATTGGGTGTCTACTCAGTACCAGGTGGTGTAAAGTACCATTGATACCAATAGAGATAATTGTTACCCCAACTCTCACCTTCCTTAGCCCCATTCCCTAAACCACATCTTTTACCATGGCTTTTTAGGGGACCCCATGAGCATTAGCTAAAAAGAAGTTTTCCAGAATGGTATACTAAGAAAAATTTCATTAGGACTTGGGCCTGGGATCAAATCATGCCAATAAAACCTGATGTTTGAATATCTTAAGACTTGGTTTTGTCAGATGTAAAATATGAAAAACTAGCAGGTAGTGAAACATCAGATCTCACCCCACTGTCCGGAGTCAAATCGTGTCCTCCCAAAAACACGTGTTGAAGTCCTAACCCGCGGTATCTGCACAGGTGATCTTCTTTGGACGTAGGGTTTTTGCAGATTTGATTAGATTAATATGAGGTCATTACATTGTGCATTAATTTAATATGACTAGCGTCCTAACAAGGGAAAAATTTGAACACAGACACAGAAACACAGGAATACTATCATGTGAATATACAAAGACATATAGACACAATGAGGGAAGGCCATGTGAAGATAGAGCCAGAGATTGGAGTGATACATCTACAAACCAAGGAATAGCAAAGGCCGTTCGTCTACAGCCACCAGAGACTAGGAGAGAGGCCTGGAACAGATTCTCCTTCAGAATCTCCAGAAGAAATCAGCCCTCCCAACACCTTGATCTTGGACTTCTGGACTCCAGAACTGGGAAACATTAAATTTAGACTGTTTTAGGCCACAAATTTTGTGATACTTTGTTACAGGAGCAATAGGAAACTAAAACATCTGCCAAGTAATGAAGTCAGGAAATAATTTCTTAGGAAATTTAAAGTGATAGATGCTGCAGGAGAGAACCCGCTCTTAGGGGGCCTGCTGCATCAAATAATGGAAGCCAAGTCACGGTGAGTTGAAATCCAGTTCCTATTGGGGATTAGAAGGTTATCTGTTAACAACTTTCTCCCTTAGTCCAATTCTTTCTAGAGGAATGTAATCCTTACGCCCACTAACCCACTGTTTTCAGCTTCTTCAATATGTGCAGTTGTCTTCACCCACCTTTTTTCTTTTTTCTGTTTATCTTTCTACACTACTTTTGCAGTCCACCTGTACCTCAATTCAAACTTCATCTACTTTCCACTATCCTTTATTACTTTAATTTAACTTGGGCACAGATATGCTGCTTCTGTGCCCAATAATTGACTTTGTTCTATTTGTCTTTAAACTTGGCCATGTGTAGGGGTCCCATCAACTCTCACATTTCACTCACTCCTTCTTGAAAAACCTGTTTCAACACTTCCGTAGATACAAAGAAGCTAGTAGCTTAGTTTTGTATCTAATGTGTTTTAAATAGTCCCTAAATGTTTCATTCTTTGTTGAAGAAAGAAGCTAAGGGAAGGGGAAACGAAAGTGCCTTTTCCAAATTAGGTGATTGGTGAATCTCAACAGACCCAAGACGGCTTGATAACAATAGTAACAGCCAGATTCAGACAAGCTGGCTTTGAATTCCCAAATCTCTGCTCTGGCACGGACTAGCTCAGTGCCCTTGCAGGAATTCCATAATTTCCATATGCCAAAATGGTCAGACTGTAAAATGAGGTAACAGTGCTGCCTGTCTTAAAGAATAGTTGGGCTGGGCACAGTGGCTCACGCCTGTAATCCCAGCACTTTGGGAGGCCAAGGTGGGCGGATAATCTGAGGTCAGGAGTTCTAAACTAGCCTGGCCAACATGATGAAACCCCATCTCTACTAAAAATACAAAAATTAGCTGGGTGTAGGGGCAGGGGCCTGTTATCCCAGCTACTCGAGAGGCTGAGGCAGGAGAACTGCCGGGAGGCAGAGGTTGCACTGAACTGAGACCATGCCATTGCACTCCAGCCTGGGCGACAAGAGCAAAACTCCATCTCAAAACAAAACAACAAAAATGTTGGGAAGGTAAGAGGATTAGTAATGCAAGTGTATTTTATGTCTGGTTGTTAGTAAGGTCTCAGTAAATGTTAGCTCTTTCTATTTGTCTCCTAGATTTTTGGCAAATATTTCATTTTTACCATAATGCATTCACACAGTTGTGTTCACTACTTGTTTAACTAAGACCTTTGCATACTTATTTTTATGCAGTCTCTTAATAAGAAATTAAAGCATAAAATTGAAATATAAATCTAATAAAAAACACAATAAATTTTTTAAAATTCCATGCTAGTAAATTTTGATGGATTTTTTTTTTAACTGCTTGCTGCAGTTGATTTTACACCAGCATTTTATGAAGTATATTTTATTTTTTCTAAGAATTCAATTACATCAAATAGGTATACTAGTACAGGCTGATAGCTATACCTAGAAATAACAGTAAATTTTAAAAAGCTTTTTTTTTAAAAAAAAAAAAAACCTTTCAGAGTTACTGTCAAAGCTTTTCCTGTTTGTCGAGATTGTGCACTTTAGGAATGAAAAGAAAAATTGAAATATACTGGAGGGAAGTTATACTCATTGGCATGAAATATCGGAGAAAAGCATGCAAGGAAAGCAGTCCAATAAACCAAGGCAATTCTAGCTCTGGTCATTATACAAACTTAACATTACATTGTGGATATAAATGTCTGAGTGAGTAGTTGATTCCTGCTGCGATGGAGAAAATGTAAAGGGAGCTGATATGCTTTCAAATAGACAATCTTTAGTCCTAATTTGAATAAATTAGGCCCAGAGGGTTTTTATTTGTTTCCTTTGGTGAGGTTTTTTTAAATTTTCTTCTTTTATTTATCTGGTTTTGGAGGGGGCTACTATATGATTTAGCAATTAAACGATTTAAGCTAATTGATGATTGAATGGAAAGATGAGTGGATCAATACATTTATAAAAGTCTGTTTTCTCCAAACATTCTAAAAGACAGATACCATATGTCTAGCATGTAATAGGCACTTGATAAACTATTTTGACTGACTAATTCAATTTTATATATCCTTTCTTCTCCCAGATACCTGGTAAATTCTGCATCCAATAGGCATCAAAGTTGGTTGTTTGTGTACTGTCATTTGGCATGTATCTGTCTGATGCAAAGACAAAGTTACATGAGCCAGAGGCAATGTGAGCAGATTCTGATCAAGATCTACTCCCAAGAAAAGGTGAGGGTACAGGAGGTGGAAGTACTAAAGGAAAGAGGAAACTTCCCTCTTCCCACCACTTACTTTAATGGAGTAAGTCAAGCATAAGACTTTAAAATTAGAAGGAATGAATTTAGTGTCCACGTCTGTCACTTCCTTGCTATAAGATACTGGGCAATTTTCTTAGCTACCCGGAGTCTCATATTTTCTCACTTGTAAAAGGGGAAATACGCTTTCTCAGTGTTTTCCCAGTGGTGAGGATTCAATCAAAGAAATCTCATGAACGTGTGCATTAAACTTTAATGTGCTTTGCAGATATGAGACAATAACCACATCATCCACATCGGATGCAATAGAGAAGGTCAACTCTGTAAACTGTAAAAGCATAAAAGGTTAGAGACCATCCACAGACAACTGAGGTTTAGAGACCTGTGAACTTCATGACCATAGGACTCTGTTGAATGAACCTTTTAACCCTTTGTTTTTAAGCAGTTTGTATAATGTGAAATTAAATAGCAAAGCTTGACAGCAAAAGGAACAACAAAGGTATTTTTCAACATACTCAACCTCTTCCACAGTCATTCCTGTAACTCCCAATCATACTTTTACTAAGTAACAAAAAAGATGCTTTCTTCCTAGCAAAACCCAAACAGCCATGATCTGGACTGTTCCTGGAATCTCAGATGTTGTGTAAGATAGAAATGCATTATAAAACATGAGCTTGCCTCCCCTCAGTGCAGCTTTATTGCATATTTATGCCTGTAGTTCCTGGGTGCTTCTGAGAAGGGAGACATGCTTGTTTACCATTTGGACTGGTTCCATTTCCACTCACCTGTGTGGAGTTTAATCTGAGAACCCCCTTCTGAGCCCCTTAAAGCTTTTTTTTTTTTTTTTTTTTTTTTGTTTTTTCAGAAGGAGCCTGGGGAGTCTACATAAATCCAAA
>NW_012102710.1:2724011-2773387 GCF_000951045.1 Mandrillus leucophaeus
TGTGGAGTTTAATCTGAGAACCCCCTTCTGAGCCACCATGCCCAGCTAATTTTTTTTTTTTTTTTTTTTTGATACAGAAGGAGCCTGGGGAGTCTACATAAATCCAAAGACTCCACATCAGGCACTGGCAGGAAGAATGTGTTGAGCTATGAGGCTTTTCTCGACCTTGCAGGATCAAAAACACAAGGGTGATATAGCAAGTGCACAGTGTCACAAGAGACAGGCGCCAAATCACACATGCTAATCAGAATGCCTGAAGGTTGGCAGAATTCAGGCAGCAATTTCTCTTCCACCGATCTCCACTTGACTTTTCTTGGGAACCAACAGGGAGATGTTGGGTTTGACTATTAATGAGCCAGTACACACTTTATTGGTCCTAAAGCGCATTTGTCATGGCAATTTACATGAGTTAGCACCATGTTTCTAAAGCTTACTATGGAATCTACCAAGCATTTGTTTTAATGAGCTAACACACCCAGAATGACTTATACTTTTTATGGTATTTATTACATATTGTCATAAACACTGTTAACTTAAATTATGGAACCATTTGCACACTAAAAGAAAAAACAAAGTGTTCATCATTAGAGCAAGAAAGAATCTTTAGAGACACACACTCCAGCACTTTGTATTCTGTTGTATATAGAATAAAATCTGGTGGCATTCTTTGTCTCATCTTAGCTAAAAGGAAATTTGAAGATCTGCAACTTGGCTGGGGTCCTGGAAGTCTGGGATGGGCAGGCAAGGACCACGGACTACAGTGGGTTAAATATAGGAACCTTCCATTGGGTAGAACCCACGAGAAAAACCGAACCCATCTTTAGATAAACAGGGAGCCAAGTTATCAATCCTTAATAACTAGGAAGGATAGTCCAAGTCATGGGAAAATTTAAGGATAATATACAGATTAACAGAACCTGGAGAGACTCCTGGAGTAGGGCAAAACATAGCACCAGGCACGTTTCATGTTAGACTGCGCTCTTGGCTGTGTGGCAAGAAGCTCTGTCAACTTGGACTTAAGCTTTTCATAATAGTTACTAATTTCCTGGCTCTTAGTGTACATGTCCACTTGCAACTGGCATAAACTGGTTTTAAAGGCCATACTTTAATGTGATGTGTCTCTCTAGGATTTTCTGGAATGCGAATATTCATCGTCTCCCACATTTCATTAATCTCTCACACTCAAAGCTCTTTCCTGATGATGCTGCCTTCCTGAGAGTTAATGTGAAATGGTGATTTAAGAGTGTAGACTCTGGTTCACCAACAAGCTATTTGTCCTTGGGACACTTCTTAACCTCTGTGTTGTAAGCAAATAACTCAACCTCTGTGCTGTAGGTAAACAGGCATAATAGTAATCTCTTTAGGGTTAGTGTGAGGATTGAGTTATAATATGCCGGGTCCTTAAAATAGTGCCTGGCAATTAATGAATGCTATTTAGGGGTTTCTAATATTTATTAATTTTAATTATGTATCATTCCTCCCCTATTGTCTAAGGCTAGCAATGTGCAGAGAAGCAAGCATGTAACAGCTTGGAGTAAAAAAACTTAACAGCATTTGATTTTCAGCTTAATGGGTTTTTTAAAAATTGTTTTTCATTTCGAAATAAGAGAATGCAACACATTGGTGTAAATAAGCAGAATCCCTTTGAATGCAAACTGATGCAGTTATGTTACATTGGTGACTCAAATTACATAACATTGTTATTACTTTTTTCCACATTTTATTAAGACTATAAACCTTTGGATTGGAAAAAGTTCAATGAACCCCAAATTGAGTAAATGTAAAATTCAAAATCATACAAAACCAATCACTATATCATTTAGAAATATATATATATATATATGAATAAAAACAATAAGTAGGAAAGACAAAATTAACAAAAATTCAGGATTGCTGTTACCCCTGGGGAGAAGAATGGGGGACTCAAAGGCTTTAAGTATATTGGTAAATTTTTTCCCTCAAGGGACCTAAGGAGTAAATAAGTAGTATTATTATTCTTTAAATTGAATATGCAGAAAATATGTTTTTCAAGTATGCTAGATATCACAATAAATAGAAAATAAATTAACGAAGTTCATCCATTCTTTTTATGTGTTACTTATAATAACACAAACCAGAAAGCTGGGAGTCATTCTTGACCACTCCCTCACCAAGCAAATCTAATTAATTATCACATTCTACTTCTCCCTACCTTCACTATCACAATCAGACCCAAGCCACCTTGACTGTCACCAAAAACACTGAAGTCCCTCCTGTCTCTTAAACCCCTGCTTTAATCCAATCTCCGGATAGCAGCCAAAGGAAATGCTTTAAACCTTATCTCTCTTCAACTTGTCTATCTCTCCATCCCCTTTGCTATCAGAAGCAACAGAGTGACAAGTAAATTGCCCAAAGCCACACAGCCAGGAAACAGCAGAGGCAGGACTTTGGGTGATATTGGGAAAGGCTTAGTCACTGCCTCACACAGGGTAATCTCTGGATAAAGGACAGATTTATTTCTCCTTGAATCACTATCTCACCTTCTTTGTCTGCTTAGTTTTCCTTAACTCTGACCTCAAACCACAATTTCCAAGAAATGCCTTCCTAAGCCCCTGGCCCTATTGCAGCAAGTCTCCACTGTTCGTCCTCCCAGCACTTTGTACATTTCTAGTAACATCCCTCCTCCACTGGATTGTGACCTCCACAAGGGTAGGAGCCTCTTTTGCCCACCATCACAGTGCACATCATACACCCTTGCTCACTCTGGTACTCTCCATGTCCATCTCTCAGTGAAAATGATAGGTCACCAACCAGATCTCTCATCTTACATTCCAACAATAAGCAATCTGGTCTGCTGACCCTACCCACAGGGCTGTGTGTGAGACAGGTGGGCTGGGGAACAGAGATCAGCCCTGGCCCATGGAACTCAAGATAGCCTGCTCCATGGAAGGGACCTGGTGCCCAGGTAGAAATGAAAGTGACTTTGGACACCCACGACCTCAATCTCTGGAGCCAGTGAACAGGTCACAAATTAGTCCTTTCTGCTCCTGTTCTTTCAATCATATCCACTCCTCTCACTTGGAGAGGTGGAAGGCATCTGACGTCCACCCCAAGTATGCTGGGGCTACTAGTGACACAGACAAAGGTGGCCAAGCAAGATAAAGTCAGGGTAGGGGTGGGAGGGCAGGAGCAGTCATGGCCAAGGCTGTGGAGCTTCTCCAGAGAGCCGAATACGTTTGATCCTGCTGGGGTCTGGCTCTTTTCCTTGGCAGCACTGAATATGTTTACAATTATTGTCCATGATCTTTCTGCTCCGCAATAGAGGAGCAGAAAGGGTACCTTCATGCTCCTCTGAATTCTTGTGTCCAGCACAGAGCATGACCAAGGGCGTATGTCCAAGAAATGGGTGATGCAGCCAGCCCCCGTGAGTCCTTCAGGTCTTACTCAGGTACTTCATTGAGAAGCCTTTATTCCTTGACACATTTCTTAGTTGTTTTGGTGCTCTTCACCATGGGACCACGTAGCCTTGGTGCTTTGTATTGTGGGCTCAAAAGACATCTGCCGAATGAATGAATGGACACTTGCAGGCTGACTCTCTCCTGAACAGTTGCTAGGTCTAGTGCTCTCTGCCTGGAATCCTCTTTCCTCTTGATTTACTTGCTCAGTTTATTTCAACATTTGAGGGATTACTAGATGCTTACATTATCTTACTGGACTCAAGGGTGATTTCCTTCAGAAGGCCTTTCTGACTCTTTCCTTTAGGGCTCGTCTTCTCCATGGCCACTGTACCTAGGAGGACCTCTCTGCCCCAAGATCACGATGGTACCTTGAGCACAGAAACTAGATTTGATTCATCTCTCTGTAGGCATCATGCGGCCATGCTTGGCACCAGTGTGGGTTCAGGAAACACCTACAGAAGACATTAGCTTTTAGGAGAGAGACAACCACTGAAGCAGACTGATCCTGATTGGGATTCCAGCCCTGCACTTGATAGCATAGCCAAGTTCCTTTCTTCCTATTAGTTTTCTGGGTTAAAACAGCCTACTCAGCCTGGAAATGATGTCTAAACTATCTGGCAGAGTTGCCAGGATAGTCATTATCCCCTCAACCTCAGGAGACAGCAGGGCAGGATAGACTCCCTTAATATCTGGTACTTGGTACTCCAGATAGCTGAGAAAGGTGAGAGCAGGAGGAGAAGTTAGAGTAGAATTCATTCTTTTCTGCCTTAGTCTAAGGTTCTCCTTTCCCTCCACCATCAAAGTCACCTAGAAAACAGAGCCAAAAAACTAAGTACTGATGTTTTATTTGGGGAGGTAAAAACTCAAGACATTATGAGTGAGAAGCAAGGGAGAAAGTAAGAGAAGAAATAATGGGAAGTAATACAAGATGATGTATTACCAGGCTGGGCACTGCTTCATGACAAGCCTTGAGGAGGCACAGCAGTTGTGCCCACCTGCTACTTGGGAAGTCTCCCCATAGACTGTGCTATTTTGGAGAAATGGAACTTTGCCGCAATTCATGGAAGGAAGGAAAGAAGGCAGAATTTATCTGCCTGGCAGTTAGCTGTCTCCCATTTTCCATTAGTCAAATTTTACCCCATAAGTATTAACTCTCCCACACTTCTAGGTTTGCTGGTGCCAAATTGAGATGTCAGATCTCATGCCCTGTGGTAGTGCATTTTATCCATGTCTTTAAAGTGGTGGGAAGAGACACAGACTCTATGCATAGGGCCAGCGAGTGCCAGGGAGGACCTGATATAGTACATATATCCTGTCCAGTACAGTCCAACATTGGTTTTCTCATTTTCTGGAAGAGAACACAAGGCATAGTGATCAAAGATCTTTCCCAAGGTCACATGGTTATTAAGTGGTAAATTTAGGATTTGAGTGCTGCCTGGCTCTGGAAACTGTGGAAGGCCAAGATAAAGAACTTGAATTTTATGTAGCAGGCAAAGAAGTCGCTAAAGGGTTTTAAGCTTGAGAGGGACATGAAATAAAGAGCTTTTTAATGAAGCTCCCAATCTCTACTCTGCCCCACCTTCCTACCTGGCTAAACTCCAGTAGAAACAGGTGGCTGCAGAAGAGTTCGAGCATTGAAGACAAGTTTTGAGAAGTCTCTGGGTCCTGAGCTTCATTTGGGCTTCAAGTATTGCTCCATAATCTTCCTGTGTTCATCCAAGCCTCCACCTACCAAAGAGACAAGCTGGTCAGAGACAGATGTGATCTGGGTAGAAAAGCCAAAATGAGAAGAGACTGACCTAAAGACGAGGAGAAGGAGGACCATCCATCTCTTCATCCTCAGCCTATGCATCTGAAGACCTTGGCATCTGCTGATGAATCCTTTGGTGTTGCCTGAGGTGGTCAGATCTCATAAACTGTCAGCTGCACTGATCATATCTATGTGATCTATATCTGTTGTATATCCACATATTTCACCCAAGCGCATCAGAAGGGAAGAAAGGCCATGTATGTGTAGAGCCTCTTACTTTGGCAGCCTGGTGTGCCACCTGACACTGGCTTAGTTCCTCAGCCACCTGATCCATTTCAGCCTGGTATCAGCTGTACATGGGGACTGTGTGGGGTCCAGATCCACTTCAGGCCAGACAGGAGACCGGTCACCGCAGTGTCACAGGTGGGTGTCCGGAAACCACCACATCCAATATTGCCTTATGGATCAACTACTTCTAGTGAAGTTCTGAAAAACTTAAACAACAATTGCTTACTGATTTGTACCTTCATTACATTTCTGGAATTCAAGCATATAATAAAAATAAGCAAAAAAATACTTTGGCATTTTATAAAAACTAGACATATGTTCTAGGCCCATGCTATTATAATCAGGTCTTTTACTTACATGAGTGTCAGGTTGGCCATTCAAAATCATGTGGGGCAGGGGATAATTCTCTATTTTGTGGGAGCGACTATATAATGTATTATAGGACATCTAGCCTACTGAAGCCCTGCCCTCTAAACACCAGTAGTCCCCTTCTGTCCTTCATCATCATAATAAAAAAGCATCTCCCCAGATTTTCAAAATGCCCCATTGGGGGAATTATTGCCCTAGAAAGTATCCAGGAATGGGAGGCAGCTAGTTGGTGGAGTGAAAGCCACAGAGTGGGCAAGATTGCCCAGGAAGCTCAGAAAGAGTAATAAAAGATCAGGGACAAGGTTAAGTGAAATACAAACATTTAATAAATAGGAAACGGTAAGAAACAGCACGAAAAGACGGGAAACAGAAAGAGAACAAGTTTCAAGGCCAAAGGAGAAGAGGAACAGAAAAGGGCAAATAACGTTTTCTCTAGAGGAGACGTCAATAGTGTCAAATGAAGCAGATAAATTAGGTGAAATGAGGAACTGATGTAAGTCTACTGAATTCGACAGTTAAGAAGTAATTTCTGAATTGTCCCAAGGCTGTCAGTGCAGCCTTTGTGGACTGAGAATGTATTGCAGCAAATTTGAAATTGGACATCAAAACTGGAGACACTGCATTGTCAAATCTTTCTGAAAGGGGGAGAGAGATGAGAATTACGATTGACATGACTCAGTGGATCAAGGCAATTGAATTTTAATTCACATTCCATCGCATTTCCTTCAAGAAGTACCTTATCATTCCATACTTGTAAAATGTAAAAGCAATGCCTGGCTTCAATCAAACTCTAAAGAAATGTGTTTACTTGTTCATTTATTTGCTTTTAAAGCAAAAAATCCTTTCTGATTTAAACAAGTGAGACTTTCTTGAATAAATTCTACAGTGGGAAAGTGAACATGCATAGACCTCTCTCTTCCTCTTCTTGAAGTCCCTGGCAATATCTTTAAGTGTGGTCTGTGTACAGCTACAAACTACAGCTCATGTAAACAGTAGCATGTTTCTTTCTCTTTCCCCAACATTAGCGACTCTGACACTTCTTCTGTTTCTTTCCAGGAGACACAGGTCAATATTGCTGTGTCTGATATCTCATTGCAGAGCTTCACTAGGGCTCTTCACAATAACTACACCTCTTTTCAGAAATGTCAACAATACCTGGGCTGTAAAGAATCTCTTTGCCAAAATGTGTCTTTAGTCTTAAAGTTGAATTGGTAAAGAATAGCATCCTCAGCATTTTACATTAAGAGTAGAAAACTTGAGCATGTTTATATGCCAAAGAGGGCAAGATAAAGAGGGGGAAGCTGATGGAACACGTGTTAAAATGATTCAATGATGAAATAAGGACCTCAAGACTGGAAGAAATTGAACCAAAACTCTTAGGTAGAAGGAGACCTTGACCAGGCACGGTGGCTCACGCCTGTAATCCCAGCACTTTGGGAGACCAAGGTGGGTGGATCATGAGGTCAGGAGATCGAGACCATCCTGGCTAACACGGTGAAACCCCGTCTCTACTTAAAATATAAAAAATTAGCCGGGCATGATGGCAGGTGCCTGTAGTCCCAGCTATTTGGGAGGCTGAGGCAGGAGAATGGCGTGAACCCGGGAGGCGGAGGTTGCAGTGAGCGAGATCGCGCCACTGCACTCCAGCCTGGGCGACAGACCGAGACTCTGTCTCATAAAAAAAAAAAAAGAAGGAAGAAAGAAAGATATAATCACACCTCCAGGGAGTGGGGCTTGGAGGGTGAGATGGTGCTTTCTAGAAGCTCATATAAAAGGGCCATGTCACTTGGGATGCATTAGACTGCAAATAATAGATGTCCTAAGTAAACAATAAAGATTAAACAATAAAGATATTATTATCTCATTTAAGAAGAAATGTATTATCCAGATTTGTTTAATAATAATGTGAAACAGTGAATCGAATTATCTGAAAATGACCATAAAAACTCACTCTCAGTTGCTAGGAAAGCAGGCCGGCTGTCATGAGGGAATGCAGAGTGGTTGCTACCTTCTCTAAGTGGGTGGAACAGTAACCAGCCTAAGCATTCTGTGGAGTGTGACCATAGCCTCCCTTCCCCTAGTATTCCCAGACAATTTTTGTAAACTCATCATTTTCAATAGATGATCCATGGTCCCTAAACCAGCAGCACCCACGTCACCTGGGAACATGTTAGACATGCAAATTCTCAGGGCCACCTCGGAACGCTGAATTAGAAGCCCTGGGGGTGGGGTTCAGTAATCTGTATTTTATCAAGCACTACAAGTTCATGCTAATGGTTAAAAACCACTGCTGTGAACATCTGATACCCAAAATCCAGATGCAGGGACTAGATCATTGAGGGCTTCAAAAGCAATGAAAAGCACTTTACAGAGTCAAGCAGGAGAACAGTTCTGTGTGATACCAATACCATGCTGCCAGTAGCCACACCCCTGGACCCATTTCAAGTTAATTCTCAAATTCAATTAGGAAAAGCAAAGGTTGCTGATTTTTAGCAAATGTTGCACAAATTTGGTCAATCACAAGGGTATTCACAAGAGTATTGCAGAGACAATGCCCTAAAGGTCATGCTGATTCAGTTTTACCTGATAATTCACCTCAATAATATAAATCTGAGAAGTATAGTAACAGAACACAAGACAGACCTAGACTGGCATCCGAGATCTATTTTTGACCATGTGTATCTTAACTTCTCTGAGATAACTTTACTCATAAAGCTCATACACACTGATCTCTTAAAGTTACTATAAGAGAAAGAGGATAACATACACTATACATAGTACAGTGTTTGATGTGTCAGAAGAGCTTAGTAAATGATGTGAAAATAGCTCATTGCTGTGTGGTTTTTGTTGTGAATCTTGTAGTTATTGGTGCCTGGGTGTGATATTGAAGATGTAAAGAGGAGGAATGATAATAGCTGAAGTGAATGTCTTAGAGCTTTCGTAAGAAGTACAGACTGGGAGAGGAGGACACATAAAAAGCTTCCAATGCTGGAGATGCTTAAAATAAATCTTGAAGAATGAGTAAGAGAGAGAAGAGGCTTGAGGAAAGGTGATTCAAAGCTGAGGACACAACGTGGATATTGGCATGGAGGCACAAACAACTCTGCCTTTTAGGGAATATCTAAGGAGTATGGTTTGGATGAAGAGTAGGACCGATGACAAAGAGAGGGATGAGATGAAATTGTAGGCTAAGCCGGGGTCCTGACATGAAGACCCTACTTGGTCTACCTAAGGAAGGATATATATTTGAAGAAAATGTGAGGACTGGTGGGTTTTTAGCAGGAAAAAGAGATCTGCTTTCAAAACCCTATAGAAGCTAAAGGGAGGAGAATGTATAGAAATAAAGAAGAACTTGGTGTCAGAGGACTTGTTTGCAGTTTGTCATCATGAATCAGGAGAGCAAAATGAGGGCCTGAGAAAAGCCATGAGGGGAGAGTAAGTGATTACCCTGAGATATTTTAATTAAAAAAAAAGTTTTCTGACAGATAACAGAATCCTGATTATCAAGACTTCCCACATTAAGAAAAAAAGAATAAATGGAATGGACTCTGAACATGTCTTATGTGACTATCAATGTGCCAGGAACAAATGTGACTTGGTTCTTGAGTTTAACACCTTACAGCATCACAGGGAGAACAAGGCACACGTGCCATGCACTGTTAGGAAAAGTCAAATTAAGTTATGTGCTAAATGCTAGTAGGTGTGCTTGAGACACAACTAAAGCAAGGTCTTGAAAGATCTATTCTGGCCCCAACCCCAGAGTCCCAAGATATAGTTTCAACTTTGTCATTGCCTTGGAGAGTGGTGACCTTCACTGTCCCATTTGGGTCTTATTTTTCTCCTTTATACAAATGACAAGATTGATTTGAATTGAAAAGATAAGAAAATGACCCAGGCAATGCTTCTCCAAACAGAGCTTATGCCTGCAAACTGTCATACTGAAAGTCACAGAATAGAAAATAGGTGTCATCTTCTGATAATAAATAATTCAGATACTATCCTTCTGTTGAAATAAATGTAGACACAATGACTTTTGCATATAATGGAAATATTCATACATTTTAAAGATGAAACACAAAGCTTCAAAGACGTATCTAGCTTGCAAGGTATAATAGACTGACTTCTAAGATGGCCCTCAATGATTTACACCTCCTGGCATATACATCCTTTTGCATTTCCCGTCCCTTGAGTATATGCTAACCCTAGTCACAGAAAAAGAAATAATTAGTAGAAGACAACCTGCAGGATGGGAGAAAATATTTGCAATCTATACATACAACGAGGGTCTTGATATGGTTTGGACCTGTGTCTCGCCCAAATCTCATGTCACAGTGTAATCCCCAAAGTTGGAGATGGGGCCTGAAGGAAGGTGATTTGTTCATGGAGATGGTTTCTCATGAATGGTTTAATACCATCCCCTTTGTACTGTCCTCATGATAGTGAGTGAGTTATCATGAGATCTTGTCATTTTTAAAGTGTGTAACACCCCCCTCTGTCTCTTCCTTCTGATCCAGCCATGTTTGAAAGTTTCTTGAGGTCACCCCAGAAGCCAAGCAGATGCCAGCATAGTGCTTCCTTTACAGCTGCCAAACCGTGAGCTCATTAAACCTCTTTGCTTTATAAATTACCCAGTCTCAGGTATTTCTTTATAGAAATGTGAGAATGGACTAATATAGGTCTTATATCCAGAATTTACAAAAAACTCAAACAACTCAACAAAAAACCCCAAGTAATCTCATTAAAAGTGGGCTAAAGACATTAATAGACACTTTTTAAAAGAATACAAATGGCCAACGAGCATACGAAAAGATGTTCAACATCACTAATTATCTGAGAAATGCAAATTAAAATCATAATGAGATACCATTTTACACAAATCAGAATGGCTATTACTAAAAAGACAAAAAATAACAGATTTGTCAAAATTTTGGAGAAAAAGGAGCTCTTATACACTGTTGGTGGGAATGTAAATTAGTACTATCTCTATGGAAAATAGCATGGCTAGTTCTTAAACAACTAAAAATAGAACTATCATAGAATCTAGCAATTCTACTACTGAATATCCATCCAAAGGCAGGAAAAAATCATAAAAAGATACCTGCATTGGTATATTTTTCTTAGCACAATTCACAATAACAAAGATACAGAATCAACCTAAGTATACAACAATGGAAAATTAGATTAAATGAGGTATATATACCCAGTGAAATACTATTCATTCATAAAAAAGAATGTCTTTTACAGCGACATGCATGGAACTGAAAGCCATTATCTTAAGTGAAACAACTCTGACACAGAAAGAAAAATACCAAACATTCTTGCTTGTAAGTGGGAGCTAAAGAATGTGTAAACATGGAAACAAAGAGTAAAATGATGGACAATAAAAACCTAGAGGGGTGCTGGGGTGGCAGGGGGGTCATGATGGGAGGTCACTTGGTGAGTTCAATGTGCATTGCTCCAGTGAAAGCCTTGACTTCACCACAACGAAATATATCAATGTACCAAATTGCACTTACACCCCATGAATGTATATATTTTTTTAAAAAGGGAATATAATAGAATACAGCAAAATTAATAGAAATAAATTTACAAGTTTGGGTTAGAAAAAAACTAGAAACTCTCACTCTCTCTCTCTTTCCTCTCATTTAATCCCACCGATGAAGCCAGTTTTCATGTTGTCAGCTGCCCTACTGAGATGACCACCTGGTCAGAAACAGCCAGCAAAGAACTAAAGCCCTCAGTCAGACCACCCACAAGGACTGAACCCTGCCAATGACTAGATGCATGAACTTGCAAGCATATTCTTCCGTATTTGAGTCTTGAAATGATTGCAACCCTGGCTGACCCTTTGATTGTAAGAGATCCAGTGACCCCAGATAAGGTGTACCTGGATTTCAGCCCCATGGAAATGATGAGATAATATAGGTTTGTTATTGTGGTAATCTGTTATGCAATGCAACATACCCAAGGGATCACTTTGGGCTGTGGTCAGAAACACCCACTAAAATAGTCTCTCCCTTGTCTCTGCCCTTAGCAGCAGTTGGTGGAAATGTCTATGAAACATCCTTAAGAAGAGCAACATTTAATTAGGTGAGGGTAAGTGAAGGGGTGTTCCATTGAAAGTGTGACTCCTCAGATTCCAGATCTGTAGAAAAAAAACTTCTCTGGGTGGGAAGGAGTTTATTTCTGCTGCTCTTTCTCAATAATTTTTTTGAAATAAATGAAAGTAAGGGAGATTTGTAAAGACTGTCTTTGGAGATAATAAGTGAAATTATTATTGGCATTCATAACTCAAAGACAAAGTGGATGAAGATGTGTAATGTGAATGTAAACTGTGACATTTTTTTTTTAATTTATTTTTTATTATTATTATACTTTAAGTTCTAGGGTACATGTGCATAACGTGCAGGTTTGTTACATATGTATGCTTGTGCCATGTTGCTGTGCTGCACCCATCAACTCGTCAGCACCCATCAACTCGTCATTACGTATGTTTATTGCGGCACTATTCACAATAGCAAAGACTTGGAATCAACCCAAATGTCCATCAGTGACAGACTGGGTTAAGAAAATGTGGCACATATGCACCATGGAATACTATGCAGCCATAAAAAAGGATGAGTTTGTGTCCTCTGTAGGGACATGGATGCAGCTGGAAACCATCATTCTTAGCAAACTATCACAAGAACAGAAAACCAAACACCACATGTTCTCACTCATAGGTGGGAACCGAACGATGAGATCACTTGGACTCGGGAAGGGGAACATCACACACCGGGGCCTATCATGGGGAGGGGGGAGGGGAGAGGGATTGCATTGGGAGTTATAACTGTGAAATTTTTATATGTGTTTTATTTCACTTTAACGTGGAAGTGTGGGTTGGCAGACAGACGTATATGGGTGGCAGATATTTCTTACAATTAGCAGAAATTATTTACTAGTTTGTGTTTATCATAGGAAAAATGGAGGTTCTAGAGCAGGACAACCTGAGTTAAAATTCCAGCTCATCTTCTCACTAGTAGGGCTAGTAAATTGTCTCTGTTTCTTCCTCTGTAGAATGAGTAGAATAATAATAATAATAATAATAATAATAATACCTCTTTATTGGTTTGTTGTAAGGATCAAATGAGTTAATTTTTGACATGTTGCATAAATTATCTATTACTACATCTATGTAACAAACAACCCTCAAACTTAGTGGCTTAAAACAACAATGTCTTTTTGCTTATGAGTCTACAGGTAATCTGGATGGCTCTGCTGATCTGAACTAGTATTGGTAGATCTCAGCAGGACTGGCTCAGGAGTCTGAGGTCAGCTGGTGGATTGGCTGGGGGTTGGTTTCTCTAGGTGGTCTCATTTACATTTTCTGGCAGTTGGGTAACTGTTGGTTGGGGTGATAGAATTTGCATGGGCCACATGTCTCAGATCTTTCAGTAGCCTACCTTGAACTTGTCCATAAGGTAGCAGCAGTATTCCAAAAGAAAAAGAGGAAGCATGCAAGACTCTTGACACCTAGGCTTCTAACTGGCACAACACCACTTCTGCCTTGTTTTATTGGTCAAAGAAAACCACAAGGCCAGCCTAGACTCTACCACTTGATAGGACTATAAGTTCATACGACAAAGGGAAGGGAATAATTGTCACTATCTTTGCCAACAATCCTCCATAGTTGTTGGAACTGAAATGTTAGCTATTGTTACTATGATTAGATGAGGCTGTGGCATAATAATAAATAAAATCCTAGAATATCAGAGTTTTAAGAGCCTTCAGAGAACAATTAGTTTATATATTCAATGTTTTTATTGTATAAATAGGAAATGTAAGGAAAGCCATTTGTTTTAGGTTTCTTGTTTAATGATAAGCTTGGACTAAAACCCAAATCTTCTGACACCTGGGCAATATTCTTCTCAAAGACTCCGAACCCTAATATATATGACTATCTATGAATGTACATGACTGCATTATTATTATTTATATATATACATGTAATTATAGTCATATTTTTACTTAGTCTACAAAATATTTTCTAGATATTTGCTTCTTTACTTGTTAGTTTAAGGCATCTGAATGCAAAGATTTTGTTTTGTTTTTTGTGTGTGTGTGCTGATTGTATTCAGCGACGCCTAAAGGATGCTATCAAGAATCTTTGGACAAGGATCACAGAATGTTGAATTGAAAACATTTCCCAAAGCCCCAAGACATATTTCAACACTCACCTCCAGAAACCATTGTTGCATGGCTGCCCAAGATAAGACTGGCCCTATTTTATAATTCAGCTTTACTTCGGGGCAGAGGGAGTGAGGCAGAACATCATAAACCCAGCCAATGGAATGTGTTATAAAAGCCCTTGTTCTTTCACCCTAAGGACAAGCTGTGGAGAAATGATATGGGAAATGTGGATATAGAGTCCCTGCTTCGAGAGAGCAGTGAATTCTTAGAAAAGTCAGTGCAATCCTCCCAGTGACTGTAATTGCCATGGAAGCCCAGAGGGCTACGCATGGAGACACAATTGTGTTTGCTGCTGCTGTTGTTGTTGTGTTGCCATTTTTGGTTGTTGCTCTAATGGTCCTCGCCACATGGCATGGTGTCATTCATACATTTGGGGAATATCTCAATAATGGGGAGCCAAGTGTTTTTTCCTTGTGTGTTGCTTTTGTCAGGATGATCTAGATCATGCTACAGTAACAATCAATTCCCAAACCCCAATACATTAAAACAAGAAATGTGTGTTTCTTACTGTCGTGAAATACTCATTATGGATAAACTAGAAGCTGTACTGTTTCTCTCTTCAGTGCTCAGGTTGGTAGAACAGCCCACTCAAAATAACTGCAGATTGTTGTGGCAGAGAAGACAAGATAGCGATTGAGAACTGGTTCTAAGGTGTTTTCCCGAAAGTGGTTGGTAAAGCAACTCCTACAGCCATGCCTAACTGCAAGGGAAGAGAGAAGTACAATTTTACAAGATGCCTAGAAAAAAAACCCAGAAACTGTAATACTTTGAGGAATTTGAATGTCTACTAGGCACATACCATCAAGTTAAGGTTACATTAGAGGCTAATGAGTGGCAGGTATATGAATATGTGCATCAACATTAAACCCTCAGATTTTATTACAAAGCTTACAATGTCCCATTCTCTTTAGGCAGATGAGATTCTCCCTCGTTTCACTCCTACTTATTAGAAAGATACAGACAAGGCAGTAAGACTTCTGTTCATGGGTAATCTCTTCTTTACTCCCATCCCATGGTAACCACCTCATCTGCTATTTTTATGGGATTTTGTTTCACGAAATTCCTTCTCTCTTCTGTATCTCTAGACATGTCATGTATCTGGTGTCCCCACTCCCAGCGATCACCCTTTCTCTACCCATCTTTTCACAATCAAGAATCTTAAGCATACTCAGAAGCAACTCTGTTCACTCTCTAGTCTCACATTCATCACATTTTCAGGTTCTACTCATACTCTAAGGGGAGAGAGTAAGAAAAGGGTGAGAGTCAATGAGGTCATCTTAGAATTCTGCCTGCCACACCAAAGGCCAAAGAACAAGAAATGTCAAGTGTAGGTGGGAGCACTATTTCACTTGCTTAAAATCTCTAATCCAATAGGATAACACCTGTTGAACAGAAAAAAAAAGTGAATGAATGAGCCCATGACTGAGGCCTCTGAATCATTCTCTATAAGGCTACCTTTATCCCTAACAGGTAGTACCTGTAGTACTTGTTAGTAGTACCCTGGGGGAATGTACTACCTGTTAGGGGTAGACTACCCAGACAGCATGGATATCTTGGTCATCTGAAAATCCTGGCACCCCAACAGGAATGCTTCTCACTGTCTTACCCTCAATGTGGCATAATGCCCTGGCATAAAACCTCTGCCACTGGATGGTCAGAGTTCACGTTCCACCTATCCTTTTACTATTTTGTCATGCTATCCAAAGTCACTGAACCTCACGTAGACTTAGCCTTTTTTTTTTTTTTGTAAATATAACAATAATAACTGCCTCATAGTGTTTTCACAAAGATTAATTAAAATGTTGTAAGCACACATCTAGGCACACACTGAGTGCTCAACAAATGTTAGTTACCATTGTTATTATTGCTGTTGTCACTTTCACCTATTCCTTTAAATCATCAGCACCTTGTTGCTCACCTCTTTTCTTTTTCCTCCAATTAGTCTTCTTCTTTCACAGAAACAATCAGAAGCCTCTTACATTTGCTAAAGTGCTGATACCAACAAAACAAAATCACCTCTTAGCCAGCTCACTCTCCCAAAAAGTAGTAGGATGAATTTGTGTTCCCTCCCCACCACCCACTTCCTGGAACTAGACCACAAGGCAGAAACTAGAACACGGGGGCTGAGAAGGCCTTTTATTTTGTTTGTTTGAATACAGTGATGTGGATAGAAAGGGCCTAAAGAGAGGCTAAAGGTCTCAAAAAGAAAATCACAGATGGTTTATTAGAAATGGCTTTTCCATTAACCATCTGTGTGACCTTGGGCATGTTGTACTTCACCACTGCAGTCCTGTGTCCACTCCTTTGCAGAAAGAGGAGCTTACCCTGTGAGATCTGGCATCTCATACTGACATTCTGACATCCATGGTATGAGGGCAGCACTGCAAACAGCCCAGAGCCTCCTGTGCAGGAATGGAACACACATTGTCCTGATGGCTGAGGAAGGCTCGGCTCATTGATTTGACCAGCCTTGTATTGCCAGCAAAGAAAATGGTACCTCCCTCCGTGAGACAAAGCTGAAAGTCATGGAGCAGAAAGGCAGCAGAAATGGAAACTCATTGATACCAATACTCTCCAGGTCTATAATACTACATTGGATTCTACAGAGCCCTTCCATGTACATCATCAATCTGGATTTCACAAACAATGGCATGGGGTAGGTAGAGTGGTTATTAGTATCTACATTTGTGAGAGGCCTACGTTCAGGCCTCTGCCCAAGATGAGAGCAAAGGCTAAGACCCAGATGTAGCATGGTAAACAAGTTAAAGAGATTTTAGGTCTATAGCCTTAGATTTTTGTCTATTGTCTCTCTGCTAGTTGACCTTGGAACAAGACCTTTTACAAATTCTCTACTCTGAGATTTGCACTTTCCTGGCCTATAGAGGAGGAATAATAATAATAATAACTAAAACATCAAAGGGTGATTGCAAGGTCCACATCAGATCGTGTATATGATTCCACTACACTGACTATAAAATGGTGAGCTTAGTTAGTTTTTTTGAATTGCCGTGGCACCTGGCACTGCATTGTACTCACTCTTCCAGAAATGATCACCCATAGACAGGCAAAATAATCTACATCATGTGTCTGGCAGATTTATATTCCTGAAGCTACTCCTTCATCTACCTCATTCTATGTGTCACGTCACAGGCTTAGCAAAACCCTTACACTTCTCTCCCCAAATCTATATCCCTATCTTAAAAACTATCATAAGCTTCAACCTCACCAATGACTTTTATGGTGATTAGACCCTCTTAATTCAGCCACTGCCCCCTCCACTGAACTCAGAGATGGATGGTGGCCTGTCAATCTGTCCAATTGGGTAATATCTACCTTGGTAGAGAGACATTACCTACCTGATTATTAGCAGGCCACAAGAAACAGAAGGAACACACACTTGGGAGGCGTAAAAATAAGTAATTCCAACTCTAAGCTGTTGGAACTTTAAATTATTTTGAGCCTTAAAGGAATAAGATCACAGGGCCTGAGTCAGGTGATAGGCAGCTGCAACATAGGCAGCTGTAAACTTTGTTTTTCTTACTATGGATTAGCCTCCTCCCTCACCTATAGTGTTTTGTAAAATGTAAATGACTAAAGGGCACCAGGGAAGGGAAGACCCCCTACCCTCTTATTGTTGATTTTTGTTATACAGTAACTTCCCTCTTACCTCTCTCAGACGAAGACCACGGCTGTCAAATTATCTAATCTAGCAGTCCCAACCTTTTTGACACTAGGGACGAGTTTCACAAAAGATAATTTTTTCATGGGCAGGGGTAGAGTGGGAGAGATGGTTTCGAGATGAAACTGTTCCACAAGAAGTATGCAACATAGGTCCCTCACATGCACAATTCACAGTAGGGCTCATACTCCTATGAGAATCTAATGCCACCGCTGATCTGACAGGAGGCAGAGCTCAGGGGGTAATGCTTGCCCAACCACTCTCACCTTCTGCTGAGTGGTCCAGGATCACTGGTCTGTAGCCCAGGTCTTGGGGACCTCTGGTCTACTGGAAGGTTAAACATACTCTTTTAAATTGGAAAGGAAATGAAAACTGGTTGTACAGAAAAGAAAAACTGTAACTAATTAAATTGTTGTAACCCATAAACCAGCCTTGTATAGAAAATGTTGTAATCCTGTTAAATTTTTTTGTTTGTTTTCTTCCTTCATAGGCAAAATCTTAACTTTTAACTTCAAAGAACTGACTTCACTTCTCTGATGTCTGTGTTTTCCAGGTGGCGATTCCCAGCTTTTTATGTGAATACCCTCTTTAAACTGGATTCTGATCTTTCTGATTATTTCTCTCCCAGCTCTGCCACTGGCCTGCTGGGTGACTTTGGTGAAGTCACTGAATCCATCAGAAGCACAGTTTCCTTTTCTACAAAGTAGACAATACAATTCCTGTCCTCCAGTCCAACAGATTTCTAGGCATCAATAATGGAGGTGTTGTAGAATCGCTTTGTGAATTCATGTGCTGCAGAGACAGTCCTTGTTCATGATTTGTTGTTTAAATATTGTAATTTTGTTTGATTGTTTACTGAAGTCATGTCTGAAAACTCCCATCTGTAACTAATCTCTGACTCAATGAACTTCCATGGTAATGTTTTAAGAGAGAAAAAGAAAGAAAAATCATATTCTGGATACCTACTAAAAGCTAGGTAATATATTAAATTTACTTGTATTGCTTATCTCATTTTAGTCCCACAACAACCCTCTGAGGAAAATAGGATTCTCTCTTCCCAGAAGGTAAGTGACTCTCTTGGGTTTCTGGTCTGAGTGACCACAGGCTTAGTGATGCCAATGACAGACAAAGGAGGACTCATGGGCTCTGAGCAGATCCTGGGGGTTACTTGCTGATACACCCAGAGGGAGCTGTCCTGCAGGCAGGCAGAACTCAGGTCTGCACCTGGAAGGGGTCTTGGCTAAGGCTGGACACTTGTGGGTCATTCATGAGGAGGAAAATGAGACTGAGTGTGTGAATGTGGTCAATCAGGGAAAACGTACAGACTGAAATATGGAGACTACAATGGAATACTTGGGACTAATATTTAAAAAATGGACTGAAGAAGAGAATGAGATGGAGAAGATTCAGGAACTGCTAGAGAAGCAAGGGGAGTGTGACAGTGAAGAAAGATCTCACTTAACATTAGGCTTTTGGAAATGGCAACTCCAAACAAAACGATGTGTGACAAAACCAATTTTACCACAGGCTAATTGATATTAACAAGACTTAAGTTTGTACTCCATATTCTGGTCAGAAAAACATCATTATGCTTCTAAATGGAAACTCCAAATACTTCTAATATTAAACGTTGACATAAACATGAGATATGCATGTGTTGAAGAAAGATGAATAAAAACAAGTTAGATAATCATTTACTCATTTATTCTAGTACAGGGTCTTGGGTGGCTGCAGCCTGTCCCAGCAGCTCAGGAGCCAAGTGGGACCCAACCCTGGCCAGGATGCCATCCCATCACAGCGCACATTCATGCCCACATCCACACTCCTTCCGACTGGGACCACTGAGACACACCAACAAACCTAATGTGCACAGTTTTGACGTGTGGAAGAAACTGGAGTACTCAGAGAAAACACATGCAGACACAGACCTGGGGAGGACTTGCAAACTCCATACAGACAGTGGCCCCAGCTGGGCATCAGATTTTTTTCATAAACGTTATAATGAAACATTGTTGAATTAAACAGCATTATTTGAGAAATTGCTACATGCCGCTGCTGAATTCAGCAAGAGGAATTTCAAATAAGAGGAAGAGTTTGACGATGCTTACAATTGTTTGATTTTTATAATATAAGGATTAAAAAATGTCCAGTGAATTTGGCAGTAACTTCACTAACCACAGGGAGGCCATCTTCAGTGGAGTGGTGGCAGAGGAAGGCTGCATCACTGCGATTTAAGGAATGAGTGGGAAGGGAGGAGCATGCAGAGAGAATTAGTTGACAACTCCATGAGAAAGTACAGACTGGTGAGTGATAACCAGGAAAGGATGAAGCCTCCAGGGAGAGGGTTGTGCATGCAAAATGGCTGATAAACTTACAGAAAGTCAGCAGTTGTTTGCAGAGGAATGGTGAATCTGGAGTCCTGACATCTTGTGCACTACTCAGAGATAGCTGAAGAAATGTGGTTCCAGCAGCCCAAAGCTGAAAAGAGACATTGGTGAGCTACAGCACATCCAACAAAAGTGATGAACATAAGAAAGTAGTTCAACATTTCCGATGATGCACATATGCACAATACACACAAAACACATATACAACATATGCTTCACACACACATTGAGCACACAGCACACACAACACAACACACAAACACATATACAACACATGCATATTACACACATACAACATGCATAAACCATGTATACAATGCATCATATGCACATCAGACACACATTACATACACAGCACATCCAGTACAGGTAAAACACACATACAATATACATCCACCCACTAGACAACACACACAGCATATATGGGACACACATGTGCATATATGCACCACATACTTGTATGCACAAAACATCCACATAACACACACACACACACGTACACACACACACACACACAGAGTAGAATTGCCTAGCAAGCCAAGGATGTACATACCATAGTCCCAGCAAGAAGCATGGGAGGAAGGGAAGAGACTGATGTGTACTAGTCTTGGAAAGGCTACAAGCTCATGTGTTTAATCAAGCAGAGAGAAGAGAAGGCAACCAAGAAAAAAAGCATGAGAACAATATGTGCTCACCTTCAATCTTTGCCAGTGCAAGCCACAGTACCATTGTGGGAGCAGAAACTGTAACCCTCTGAGCATACCCTTGGGTGTCCAGCACTGAACTGGAGTGAACTACTATTCCTTTACAAAAAAGAAAAGACACTCAAACTGTCCCCCCCCCCTTTTTTAATTTGCAATAAATGAGTGGTCTCTTGGAAACTCTCACATGTCTACTTCAAATGTGCTGTTTGAAATGCTGAATATAAATCATTGTACTATAAAGACACATACACACATATGTTTATTGCAGCACTATTTACAATAGCAAAGACAGGGAACCAATGCAAATGCCCATTAACGATAGACTGAATAAGGAAACTGTGGTACCTATACACCATAGAATACTATGTAGCCATAAAAAGGAATGAGATCATGTCCTTTGTGGGGACATGGATGAAGCTGGAAGCCATCAGCCTCAGCAAACTAACACAGGAAAAGAAAACCAAACACCACATGTTCTCACTCTTAAATGGGAGCTGAACAATGAAAATACATGGACACAGGGAGGGGAACAACACACACTGGGGCCCATTGTGGGTGGGGGTGAGGGGAGGGAACCTAGAGGGTGGATTAATAGGTGCAGCAAACCACCATGGCACATGTATATAACAAAGCTCCACGTTCTGCACGTGTAACTTGGAACTTCAAGTTAAAAAAAAAAAAAAGAAAAAAGAAATGCTGAAGTCATAGGGAGACCATTACATATAGTCTCTACAGACTCAATTCCTGTTGATAGAAAAAAGAGACTCAAACAAAGGGCACTGGGCCAAACCTGAGGTAGAAAGAAAAGACGTTTTCTGCCATTGATGGGTATCATCATTTCATAATAAGGCCACCCCTCCATGATGAGTCTTGGAAAGTGTTTTGTTTTATCTGACTGAGTTCTTTTTTGTTTCCTACATAGGAAGAATCCCAGACAAACGTGAAAATTCATTCTTTTCCTTGTTGTCTCCAGTGAAAAGAGATGGGGATGAGGGAGAAATTTACCATTTACTCTTTTTTTTTTTTAAAAGGTTTTTCCTATTTTCTTATTCCCCACTGAGTAAAAAACTCTGGAAATGGTCTCCAGGTTCTCAACAACAATATTCTGTTTTCATTTTTTACCGCATTTTCTTTCTTTCCCAGGTCTCTTCTGACAGTGCCAAGTTGCACACTGGGTTGTCATAGAATGTTCTGAAGTTGTGTAAAAGGAACTGGCACAAAGGAAAAGAAAATTTTTTCTCCTACTCTGCTTAAATTAGTCATTGTCTCCAGCAGCGATATCCATTTCCTGTTACTTTCCTGGTCTGGCTTCCTTTTTTTTTCCTGCAGATATTCTGATTTGAGCTCAGTGCATACATTCACCCCAGAAGTTCCCAGGATGCCAAGAAAGATCCTTGCCAACAGATCTTATCATGTTCCTCTTGAAATGGTTTTGTCATTCTTTGGATGACTGTGGAACATCTAGTCTCATACATGCCTATTTTTTTTTATTGGGTTTCTGCACAGTCACAACCCAATAATGCACAATGGTAAGATGTCCCAACTGACACAAAACTAAAGAGTCAAAATACCCTCTGTTGTCAATCTCTGCCTAGCTCAGAAGCTGTTTCAAGATTTGCCTTGAGTTCAAAGAATTGGCCCAAGGTGCATTTATCTTTGAAAATACATGTTCTGTTCAGTGCTTCTTCCTTTCTCCTGGGAAAGTCCTGGCTTGTGTCTATCGCCCAGGAGTAACCATTTATAGCACCCATTTCATTCTCACAAGTGTCTCAGTTTGCACAAGTTCCATAGCCAGCAAGGATACAGTATACATCGGAGACACAAAGATAGAAAAGACAGTATCCTTGCCTTAGAGGAGCTCAGTCTTTTTAGAAAGACAGGCAAGTAGATGATTATAATATAAGAGCTAAGATAAATATACTAATAGAGTTATATGACTTCATCCCACTGTCTCTATGTCCCTTCTGTCCAGCACACTATCCAGAACACAGAGGTGTTTGGTAATTTTATTGTTGCTGCTTTTGTTTTAACCAATCACAGTGTTCTTTCTATAGACAGAATGTTCCCAATAACAGGTCATTCTCCCTTCTTTCTGCCCCATCTTTTCTTGCTCCATTCTTTTATGGAAGAAAAGAGTGTCCTGGACATATAACCTCAAAAAAAAAATAATCAAGAGCCTAGATGAAAATCACAAGGGTAACAAACTTACATACTAGCTCAGAGTCTGTCCTCAATCTTTGCAGAAAAATCACAGGAGGTGCTGTTGCTGCCCCTCCCCACATGTTCTGTAGTCCTGAGTGCCAAGTTACATCTGCCCCTCATGGCCCCGATTTGTAGCTTTTTCCAGCTGTTTCTGCTTCTGCTGCATTGGCTACTGGTAATATAGGCAGGTCTTGCTAATAGTACTTAAGATCGATTCTCATGTTTTATCCAAATACAGTCAAGTTAATGCTAGGATTGACCTAATGGCTCCTGCTATGCCCAGGGAGGGCATGATCACTGCCAAAATCATGGGCTATGGCCTCACTCTTCTGTGGCCATGCATAAGGGCCCTTCTTGAGATGAGGGCAGGTGCTTCTCCACCCCAGTTATAACTCTTCTTATTTTCTGAAAAGGATGACTTCACTTATCATTTACTCATAAGATTTTCTGTGTAAGTAACTCTTGTGTACAACTCCCACAAATGAATCATTCAAGCTGGGAGGTTCCATCTGAGTAAAAATGCAGCCCCCATCTACAAATGTTAAATGTTCCTGGATAATTTTTATCAACTTTTAAATTAAAATGCCATTACAAATTTAAGACAGAAGGAAAGGGTAGGAGAGAGGCCAGGATGGGAGAAGTGTTTTAGAATGTATTGAGTTGTGTAAGCTGTTTCTTTACTTCTTTACGCTAAAGTGTTCTGAATTTCTGACATTTTGATATTTTTAGTAGCTTCAAATCCTGAAGTTTGTGAGTAGAAAATTGTGAGGCACTGACTTGCCAAGTGGCAAAGAAATAAAAACAAAAATGAAAACCAGAAAAGTTAAGTGAACAACTGCAATTCTGTGAGATAAAGGCTAAAGCAGAGATGAGAGCAGAAACTTCTGAGGGCACAGAGGCAGGTGACTCAATGGGTGATGGAGGGACACAAGAACATAGGATGTTATTGTCTCTCAGTTTCTTCTTGGATTGTTCCCTAAGACATCTTGTCTCCTAAGAGTGTTAAGTTCTTCCATGAAAAGGACAGTATTTTATTTCTCTGCCTCATTTGTCCATATTACTTTATAGTGCTAGCACAGTGGAGAAGCTTCAAACACAGGTGGTTGCTTGCTTGCTTGTTTGATTGACTGAAAAAACAAAAAGAGAGAGGAAATGAGATACTCTGGAAAAGTCCTAGAGCAGTTGACTATTATTCTCAAATCTTCCAGTAATTCTCCATGTGACCTTGAACAACCACTTACCTGTTAGTTTTTTCAACTGTAAAATAAGTATGACCAGATAATCAGCAAGTTCCAAACTAGTTTTAAAACTTCAGGAGCCTATAATTGTGACTGTTAGATCAAGTTAAAGGAGAAACTGTAGGGCTTGATAATGCACACACAAAAGCCATTTTAAGGGCTGAACTTGGACCTTGGTTTCTCTATTATAAATCAAAGATATTAGAATAGATTATCTTTTTTATTGCCTCCTTCCAAAACACAAGAAATATCTGAATCAAAATGCTAATCTTCATCTTCAAAAACCAAATTCCAATGACATAATATCAGTCATCAATAAGGAAAAGGAATAGACTTTATTCACATATAATTCACTGGCCCATGGATAAGAAGCCTATATTTTCAGTGGGTTCATTTTTATCTAAGTCATAAAATCTCAATTCTGTCCCAAACATGGTATTTTCCTTTTCAATACAAGAGGCAATTCATTTTACTGTTACTTGAAACTAAAGGAATCCAATAAGCTGGATTTGAGCCAAAGAAGACCGTAATGACAAAATGATTGATCCTTTCATAATGCTATTCTAAGATTGGAGAAATGCAATACAGACAATATTCGTTTATACCACCAACCAGTATTCATCTCTGTAACAGAATGTAACACTCCTTTCCATTTATTAAGTACCTGCCACCACTAGAAATACAAAGTAAAAGGCATTCACTGTTAATTTTCAGGCATGGTCAAATATTATTTGTTATGCCCCCACTGACCTGAAGAATCTACATGGGAACTTGAGGCAGAAAAGTCAGCTCTTTTGCATAGTGAGAACAATAAAAGTGGTATGTCTGGAATCCATTGGTGGAAGCAGAAATTAAGTAAGCAGATAGTATTTGAAAATAAGGACAAAAAAAAAAGGATATTTTAAGCAATGTGAGCTGCCCAACAGTGGAGGCTGGCAAAGGGTGTTAATCCCAGAGATGAAGCTCTAGATGAGTTGCATTACATGCCACCTTGGTAAATCTTTGCAGCACCCACCTGAGACAAATTTTAATTTCCATCACACAGATGAAAAGGCAGAGTCTTGAGGGAGTTAAGCCCTTCTCCTTGAGCTATTGAGCTGTTACATGATTAAGCTAAAACTTGAAATGAATTTTGGCTGATCCTAAAAGTCCATGTATTTTCATTATATTACAGTGCATTCATGAAGTAGTTTCATTTCATCCCCTAATATTCTCAAAGAAAGGCCAGCTGATAAAAACAATAGGAATAGTGAATATTTTTTGAGGTCTTTAAGTCTACCATCCTTGGTTGAGAATAGTCTTGAACTATTTGAGGCCTTCAGGAACACCTCCCTGTCAAGTATTCTGTACTAACTTAATGGAGCAGATATCATAATTGAGAATTGTCACAGGGTTGTATGAATCCTGAGGATGGAAAAGCTTAACATGGAAGGCTTTCTGAAGGAATAGAAAGGTAGAGGAAGGTCTAGTGCCCCTATCATGAGTTGACTACTCTTCCAAGCCTTCCTCAGACTCACTAAGATCCTGTGATTTTCAAGTTTCTCCCAGCCACCTACCAAGACAATGCTGGGGAAACGTCTCTGAGCTTACCACACTGGTCATGCCATTCTTGAATTCTCGTACTTATGGAAGGCTTATCACCTCCCCAAAACCATGCTCACTAAAGTTTGATCTACGATATGCTGACTCGTTCCATTTTTGTACAGCTCTAACTCCTAGAAAATGTTCTATGTATTCGGTTATTTTTTATAATTTCAAACCACTTATCTTCTTTGTCATTTGAAGTCAAACAGAAAAAAAAATTAACATGAGCCTTTAAAGTACTTCAGAAAAAACATATACTTTCCCAAGAGTATGATGGTGGAGATGGTGAAGGTGTCACCCAGACACAAGTTCACTCTTAGTTTACTTCCAGCCTGTACTATGAGGACTTGATCATAGGTAAGTTATTTTGCCTGACAAAGCCCTCTACACCAAGCCATAGATTTCTTCTCTGAAAAATGGTGGGTTGGATGTAATGAATTTCTGAAGCTTCACCCATGATGTATTCTAGGTGAGTCTCTTTGACCCTTCAGAATAAACAGAGCTAGTTTATTCATGCCCTGCTCTTGCTGTTTTCCAGGATTTTCACTGGGAAGAGGAATGTAGTCCTCGTACACATTTTACCACATAACCTAAGGATCCTCCCATAAGGCACTTTTCATCTTGTTCTCACCACCGAATCTCAAGGATCCAGAGCAAGAAAAACTGTCTCATCCCCTTCTCCCACAAAAATATAGCATTGCATTTCAAATGTGCTTAACTTTAAACACACACCATTGCTATCACCATTAGCAGCCTGGGCCTGAAACTTTTATTAATATTTCCAAATATTCTCCTATCAGAGTCTATTTTATGTTTTAACAGCTTGTTGAGATATCATTGATATATGTGAATAAAAATCATACAGCTAATATAATACTCAGTGGTGAAAATATGAAAGCTTTTCCTCCAAGAGCAGGAACAAGTTGAAGATATCCACTTTCATCTGTTCTATTCAACATGTACTGGAAATCCTAGCCAGAGCAATAGGGCAAGAAAAAGAAATAAACATCACCAGAATTGGAAAGGAAGAAGTAAAATTTTCTGTTTGCAGATAACATAACATGACATAACAAAAAAAAAAAAACAAAACAAAAAAAAAAAAAAAAAACAAAAAAAACAAATCAGTAAATTTCAGGACACAAAATCAATATATAGAAATCAGTGGTATTTCTATACATTAAGAATGAACTACCTAAAAATGAATTTTCAAGTAAATCTCATTTATAAAAGCTTCAAAAAGCATAAAATACTTAGGAATAAACTTAACCAAGAAGATAAAGGCTTGTATGCTAAAAACTACAAAACACTGGTGAAGAAATTAAAGAAGACACAAGTAAATGGAAAGACATCCTGTGTTCAATGATTAGAATATCTAGTATTCTTAAAATGTTTATACTACCCAAACTAATTTACAGATTCAATGCTATTCCTTTCAAAGTACTTTAAAAAATGAACCCTTGAAGTAATCTTTATATTTTGAAACAGTTTTTTTAATCACAAAATGCATTATAGATAATAATTCTTAATTTCTTGATTACTGCTTGTACTAATCAATGATCCATGTTGCCCAACTTTGAAAATTCTGATCTTTGGGAAGGTAACCCACACAAGGAAATTGTTAGAATTCCAACAAGTGGAGGCAATTATTATATGCATTGACCATTTTGACATTGATGTTGGCCAACATCTAATTTCTGTTTGATATTTTGATATGTTTAATGGTTTATAAACCCTCACTCACCTCTTTACTAATGCTCTGGGGCTGAAGACAACAGATGGGGATCTTCGGTTCAAAGCCTTCCATGCCCTACTGTGCACTCTAAACTTACAACAGCCTTGTGTTGTAAAGACTTCAGCTTAAACTACTAAGGGAAATCACAGGTGGGTATAGGAGAGGGTAGGCAGTGGTACTGTCTGAAGTGGTCACTTACCTTTGATAGAGACACACAAGGACAGAGCACTCCATGTAGTTTGTGCTCTGTCAAGTGGATGACTCTTTGATGTCAAGTCAGGCAAAGATAGGATTTGTCCTGATCACAAATGCTGAAAGTTGATTCCAACCCCCAAAAAATTAAGGTTGAAGAGTTTGAAATTGGGAAAGGGAACTGGTTTCCCTTAGCCCTGTACTGACCAAGTCTTAGAAGTAATTGTAAATGCTTGATTCTTATTACTCAAGGCACTTTATGACTCTATAAGGATCAGTGTGGTTTCCCCACACTCAGACTGTCAGGGGCTGTATTGCTCAGAGAATCTCACTATTTAGAGCTAAAGAACCCTTACACTTCTCTTTGTCTTTCACGTTTATTTGGAACAAAATTCAACCTCCATTCACACTTTTGCTGACATTTTTAACTTTACTTTTCTGTTGTGCAACGAAAGAAATGTTTTCTCCATCCATTTTATGACTGCTGAAATGTTCCTGGGATTTGCTCTGATAAAAACACTTCAGATGACCCAATACACCATCCAAGAATTTGACTGAGAATGGAAGGTGAAGATTTTACATTGAGTTTAACCAAATCTCCTGTGGTGGGTATCTAATGTTTTAGTCTAACCACCATCTAATGACTTCTTTAGTGACGGCTCTCCCTCCTTTTCCTCCCTTCCCCCAAAAGATAAGCATCTGACCCAAGATGGAGCAACAATAGTAGCTCACTTCTCAGGTGACAAGAATTAGTTCACAGAGTGGAATAGCATTCCAACTTAGATCAGTCAGTGACCTCCCATTGTATGAAATGTGTTTTTTCCTCTCAAGTGGTGAATACCTGAGTGACCGGGCACAGAAACTTCTCGAAGTTTTTATTCCAGCCTTCTGAAGAAAGGCAGTCTGCAAGAGGAAAGGTTGAAACCATATGCAGAGAAAAGCAAAGATGAGTTGAGGAAAGAGAGTCCTTCCATATCGCCTTCTACTCTCAAATTCCTACCTTTCCCACTATAGATATCAGTTTCAACTAACTCAAGTTTGCTACTAAAAGATGTCATGAATAAAAGAGGAAAATTTGCAGACTGGGGCCAGTATGCCCTCCTGCGGTCTGGGTTCTACTCCTACATACTCTTTCCTGCTGTCTCCACCTCATCAAGCCACCTAACTTCTCAGAACAACATTTTTTCTCAACAGAAATATGTAAATAAATACCTACATACATTAACCATGCCTTTTTGTTTTCTATATTTTTGATGCTTTAACATCTTGAAGGCTTGCTGACTCTGGAGGGATTGCCTTTCCCAGGACTAGCTAATTCCTACAAATAAAGGACTTGCCTTCATCTGCAAACCAGCCAATACAGAGCCCATACCCTTGACCATCTCATTTATCGGGCTCTAACACTTCAGGTCACTACTCCTCTGCCCTAATCACCCCAATGCCAGCACCAGGCAACTAAGGACGGCTCCTATGCCCCCAAAACTGCTGAAATAATTCAAACTAGACAACCTTAAACTATTTACTCTACTTCACCTGTTCCTTCCCAATAAAGCAACAATAAAGGCTCTTACCCCAGTTTTCCTCTTGCTCTCTCTGCCTCCTGATCAATCTTAGTGATTTCCTGCGTGGCTCCTGTGGCATGGTGGGCTTCCTCTTTCTGGCAACTGTAATACATTATCTTATCTGGCAATTTTCTCCTGATCTGTTGGACTCGCCCACCTGAATATTAATAAAACCTATTTTTTAAAAAACTACCTCCCACGACTGAATGAGAGGAAAGCACCTTGAGTTATGCTAGGTGTGGTGGATTTTGAATATTTAACTATTCAATAAATGTGAGCAAAATACTTACTAATAGTCATTAGTAAGTTTTGAAGGGAATTTGAGAGTGACAAAAGCTGTTGCACTTTGGATCACAGTAGTTGATACTCAAATTGTTTCCTTACAAACCTTGAGAGAAATGTATCATTTAATAAATGTACGTGGTAAGTTTTATCTCATTTACTCATGCTATGGATATATATTAGGACCTTTTCTGTGCTAGAGCAATGAACTGATCAGATATATTGTCCTGCCCTCGTGAAACTTCATCTTATGCTTTAAAGATGTTGAAAAATGTAAGGCTACAAAAGGGATATATACTGTGGGCACTAAATAAACACTGTAAATGATGACTGGGAACTCCCCTTCCTCTTGCTTAAGGGGAAATAGAAAAAAATAATATTTAAGATTATTTTCTATACTTTAAATAGCCTATCCTTCTATTTGTTCTATATTTTTCTGTTATTAATTTTAAACCTATCTTAATAATATAATCATCTAAGTAATAATAGCCTGTATATAATCTAAATAATAATGCTTCAAACACATACAGTGCTTTACAGTTTACAACCCACTCACATATACTAGAAACTATGAATGTTGAATATTAACTTACAAAGTACTTTCGTCTGGACTACCCTAAAATCTGTTTGTTTTGTTTTGAGATGCAGTCTCGCTCTGTCACCCAGGCTGGAGTGCAGTAACATGATCTCGGCTCACTGCAACCTCTGCTTCCCAGGTTCAAGTGATTCCTGCCTCAGCTTCCCAAGTAGTTGGGATTATAGGTGTGCACCACTGCACCCGGCTAATTTGTGTGTGTGTGTAAGTTTAGTAGAGATTGGGTTTCGTAAAATCTTGATACTCAGATCTGAGCAGTTAAACCTAGTACTGGCTAGAACCAAAGCTCTGACTTCCTCCAGTCTCAAATAGAGAGTAATTAGAGTTTGGCAGAATGGTGCTGTTGCCATTGTTGAATTAATACATAATAAATCACTGGGTCATAGTTTGGGTGTCTCTGAAAAACAGACAGATAGGGCCTATGATATTCTCCCTGATATTCTCTGATCTTGGAAAAGTTATATATCACACTGTACCTACCAAAAATTAAGTCTATAGAATGTATGGGGGGAGCACCAGGAAGATCAAGATCTCTCCATGTGTGATGGGTAAGGATGAAAACTGTCTTATCTACATGCTCAAGTCATACTCTCTTTCCTCAGCTGTGCTGTAGAAGGGAGGTGGACTATCAAATACACGTCTGCAGCTGCTGTCTCAATGTTGTAAAAATTAGCATTTCAGAAGACAAGAGATACTCACTGTCCAAGTCAGATTTCTTTGCAGGTGAAAATAAGGAATTTTGTATTAGAAGCAACAGTCTTCTGAAAAGCCAGTCAGAGCAGCAGACTGAAGGAAAATATTACCTGATTCCAAGCAGTCAGCACCGCACTCGCTTTCTCAGCCTCAGAGACTCTGCTCAGCCTGAAAGCAGTGCAGAAATGCACCACCAATTTGCAAGCAAGGAGTCTTGTATGCTACCAACCAAATACCTGAAGCCACCTCTGACCCCTGACCTGCCATCCTTGAGGCGGAACTTGGCTGCTTCAATTTTGTGTCAACAGAGTATTGCACAGCAAAAAGGAGGCTGACCTTCTTCTGGAAGAACAGGACCCAAGGGATCCCAGTGGAGGAAACTCTTGAAGTCACTCAGAACCACAAAACCAAGACTTTGAAAAATGTTGGTAACTGACACACTTTCACACAGGCAAAATTCATGCACGTCAAGCTCATAAGTTGTTTGGGAAAAACAAAAGTGCTGATATCAAGCCACTTAAGCAATCCTTGACGGCACCATGCTTGATTGAAGAACAAAGTATGGTTCATCCTCGTGGGCACACTGTGCTGACTTCACAAAATTGCTACAGCTGAAAACCCAGGGAGCCCTTTCAGCACAATGATGGGTGAATCTCCTGAGGTTTAGAGTTCAAGTTCAGTTCAGGTAATGACTTAGCTGCTTTTATGCTTCCTGAAGCTTAATAGAGTCTGGGGAAGGAAGAGGGAGTTGAAACAAGGGAATTGCTTTGAGAGGGGGATTGCAACTGCACAGATCAGAAAAACAGAAAAGACGGCCGGAGAGGCATGACCTTAGCCCAGAGATGGCACGTGGGGGCGTGCGAGGGCACTAGTCCTTAACTACAGCAAATGAAAATGGAGAAAGACAAGGTGCCTGCTCTCTTGCTTCTTATTCTAAGACCTTGAGTCAAGGTAAAAACATGAAGGTCATATATACCATTCCCTTTGATCTCACCTGAAATGCAGTTAGAAATGTGCCTCGTCTTTTCTGTCTGCACAGTGTTTCATCCATTTCTCTGGACTAGCACTGACCCATAGTACTGTATCTTTCATCCACTCAGTAAGTGTATTTTAGGGCCCATCACATGCTGTACAATGTTTTAATTGCTGGCTTTAGAGCCAAATTACCTAGGTTCAAACCCTGACACTACCACTTATTTCTAAGTGACCTTAAACAGGTTATTTTACCTCCCTATGTCTCAGGTCCTTTCAGTAAAATGACGATAATAATGTATCTGCCTCATAGAGTAGGTTGAGAGGATTGTTGAGAAAATTAAATGAGTGAATGTATGAAAAGTGCCAAGAATAGTGCTGGGCATATAATCAGGCCTATATTGGTGAGGAAAGCAGACACTCATCAATTAATTACCAAGAAAGTGAAAAATTATATCAACTGTAATCATTATGGAAGAAAAGCATATGGGTCTATGAAAACACCTAAAAGGGAGACACGGATTAATCTGAGAGAGGGAGAATCGAAATGAGTTACCCAGAAGTTTGGAAGTGGTCTGGTCCATTTAATTTCAAGTTGGTCCACAACCATCTACCTTCCCCTAGACGAGTGGTTGGTAAACTTTTTCTGTAAAGGATTTGCCATAAATATTTTAGGCTTTGCAGAGTATAAGGTCTCTGCTGCAACTTCTCAACTCTGCCACTGTAATATGGAAGTGAACACAGGCAATGTGGATTGCCTGCCCCTGCACCAAATGTACTCCCAGGTCCTAGACCCTGTCTGAGTCACCTTTGTGTCTACTGTCTCTGATACTAAGAAGGCTATCCATGAATGTTTGTTTAGGAAATGAAAGATTAAGTAAGCAATACAAGTACCTACTCAGGAGACTACCTTAATCCCAGGTTTCTATTAGGAATGTTGAGGGGTCAAGATACACTATAACTTAATTCTTGCCTGTCAGAAAATGTTTCTTTGATGAATCCACCCTCAATGCTCATCATAACAATTACTATGATATTGTTGCCTCTATTGTCAGCACTCCATCTCAATGATGTCATAACAGTATTATCTTCTTTCACATTTAATTTCAACCCAGGAGTTTAAAGAAGGGGTTATTTGCTCCTTTGAAATAGGGTAAAGGAAACCTAAAAAGAGATTGATATAGTTTGGATATGAGTCACCTCTAAATCTTATGTTGAATTGTAATCCTCATTGTTGGAAGTGAGGCCTGGGAGGTAATAGTATCATGGGGGCAGATTTCTCATGAATGGTTTAACACCAGCTGCTTGGTGCTGTCCTCATGATAGTGAGTGATTTCTCATGAGATTTGGTCATTTGGAAGTTTGTAGGACCTCACCGTCCACTCTCTCTCTTGCTCCTGCTTTCACCATGTGATGTACCTGCTCCTGCTTCACCCTTTGCTTGAGTAAAAACTCTCTGAGGAGCTGAGCAGATGCCAGTGCCATGCTTGTAGAGCCTGCAGAACCGTGAGCCAATTAAACCTATTTTCTTTACAAATCACCCAGCCTTGGATATTTCTTTACAGCAAGGCAAAAACGGCCTAACACAGAGATCTTGCTTTCTAATCCTGTACTCTCGGGCCAAATCCAGCATATGTTTCTGGCTGAGATTATCAGCTTTTGTTCAGAGATAACATGCTTTTCCCTCCACAGCTTTATGTTGTTGCCGGGAAACAGCTGCTCAGAATGATTCTATCCCTCTGTGACCCACACCCTTGCATCTGAGATGATTTGACTAAATCTCACCAATAAAATGTGAACAGGAGAGATAATTATTACTTTCAGGACAGGGAGCTAGAGATGTGTCATGTCTTGCTCACTCTTTGTCTCAATCTCCAGCTGAAGGTGGAGGTGTTCAAGGCAAAGAGGAGGATGGAGCCACAGGATTCACTTACTACATAGAAAGCTACACATTGACAAGGAACACTCATGTATTAGAGTTCTTCAGAAAAACCAAGCCAACAGGGCACACGTGCACTCACACACACACACACACACACACACACACACACAATGTTAGTTCACAAGATTGTGGAGGCTGAGAAGTCCATGATCTGCCTTCTACAAGCTGGAGACCCAGGAAAGCTGGTGGTATAGTTCAGAGGCCTGAGAGCCAGAGAGCTAATCCCGTGGATTTCAGTCTGAGTCTGAAGGCTTGAGAACCAGGAGTGTCAGGACAGAAGATCCATGGGACAGCTCAAGCAGTCAGGTAGAATGCAAATTCAACCCTGCTCCACCTTTTTGTTCTATTTGAGCTCTCAATGGATTGGTTGATGACCACTTACATTGGAGAGGACCATCTAATTTACTCAGTTTACCAATGTGAATGCTAATCTCTTCCAGAAGCACTCTCACCAACACACCCAGGAATCATATTTTACTAGATATCTGGGCATGTTATGGCCCAGTCAAGTTGAAACATAAAATTAACCATCACGACCCACATATGACTAATATTTGAGTCAGAAATAAACTTTAAGTGTGTTCAACCGCTATAATTCTGATTTTCTTGTTGCTGTTATTATATCACCTAGTGTTACCTTAACTGATATACTTTTTTTTACTGGGATTTGAAATCCAAGTTAAAATTCAAGACAGACTGTGAGCTCCATAAGGTCAAAGTGAGTACCTTTTTTCTACGTGAGAACTTCTTATCCTATCGCCTGGAACCTAGTAGTGCTCAGGATATGACTTTGAGAATTGCCACTAAACTAAAATTTAAGGGTATTCAATGATCTGGAAACATTCCCAGAACTTCCCAGAAACCAGTAGTGAAATCCTGTCAGAAAAGGCCAGGACAAATGAACAGAGAAGCTCCTGAACCACACAGTAGCCCAAGAAACCATGTGCTCCCTCCTTTCAGTGAAGATAACACTGGCATTACCGGTAGTATGAAGTCTACTACAATAAACTATGAGCAGTTAGCAAAAGATTAGCATGTGACAGTCACTGCTTGGAGTTCTACATGCTTATTTATAGTAACTGTAACTGCCTTATGAAATTCGTGTTTGTACCTTGTTTTAGTTTGCTTGGGCTTCCATAACAAAATTCCACAAACTAGATGGCTTACACAACAGAAACTCGTTTTTTCACAGTTCTGGGGACTGGAAGACCAAAGTCAAGGTGGCAGCAGGTTTGGTTTCTTCTGAGACCTCTTTCCTTCGCTTGTCAACAACTGTCTTCTCACTGTGTCTTCACATGGTCTTCCCTCTGTACATGTCTATGTCCTAATATCCTCTTTTTATAAGGACACCATCGGATTAAGTTAGGATGCACCCTCATTGCTTCATTTGTACTGACTCACCTCTTTAAAGGCTCCATCTTCAAATACAGTCCCATTCTGAGGTGCTAGGGTGTAGGGCCTTGCTATGGTTTGTTTCTCCTTACCAAAACTCATGTTCAAATTTGATCCCCAATGGGGAAACACTGGGAGGTGGGACCTAGTGGGAGATGTTTGAGTCACAGGGGTGGATCACTCATGAATGTCTTGGTGCAATTCTTGTTCTTATGGTAGTGAGTGAGTTTTCACTCTGGTGAGACTGGATTAGTTCTCCACATGAATGGCTTACTTTCTGTGAGAGGGGGTATTTATAAAGCCAGGATGCCCCTCAGGTTTAGCTTATTTACACTTGTCCACTTTCCTTTTGACTTTCTCCATTATGATATTGTGGACCCCGAAGGCCCTTGCCAGAAGTCAATGCTGTGCCCTGAGCTTCCCAGCCTACAGAACTAAAGAAACCTCCTGTTTCAATAAACTAGCCAGCCTCAGGTATTCTGTTACAACACTAAATGAACTGACAAAAGCTTCTACATATAAATGTTGGAAAGACACAATTCAAACAACAACATACTTGAACCTAACAAGGAAAGAATTGAGGTTTTAGTCAAACTACATATTACAGCCTAGCTTTGCGTCCAGGATTCTGATGAAAAAACCCCTACTTGTTAATATAAAAGCGCGGCAGTCCAGCCAGTGGGCATTCCCAAGACTAGGTTCCATCCCTCCATCCCTGGCCCTCTGCACCAGCACTCACAGCCCCCAATTGCTTATCCACCTGTGCTGCCTGTAAGCCTCCTGGGAAGAACCTGCCAACCCAACCTTCCAGAGGGTCCTGCAGTTGAAGGGTCTTTTTGGAAGTGGTGTTTCTGTGGTAATGCTCTTTTGAAAAAAAAAAGATTAAAGTCTTCCAGGGACTAGCCAGTTCATCTAGCTGTCTCAGCAGCATGACCCCTAGAGAACAGTCTTTTGGAGGCTTTTAAGCAACTTACATGAAAAGTCTTAGGGTTTCATTTTTCTTTTTTTTTCAATCACTTCAGGGTCATGTATCTGCTACCTCTCAGCTCCCTCTTCCTATACCTTGGAGCAGAGGTCCGGTCCTCTAATTCTTCCTTATCTCTCATCTTGAGATGAACTGATACTATTACAATAATGTATGACAACTGTTCCTTTCTTCCTCATCACTGTGACCTCTGCTCTTGTTAGGATCTTCAGCTCCCAGTGACTTCTTAACTGATCTCTCTCTTTGTGATGTCTTCCCTTCAAATCCATCCTCCTCTCAGGCCATGGGAATGATTTGTTTGAAACCAGAATCTCTCCATGTTATTCCCAAGCTTAATAGTGATCAGTTCATCATGTTACTGGAGGAGGTGAGGAGTATTATCTCCTCACCAAGACCTCAACTCCTTCATCCTCTACCTCACACTTCTGCCCTCCTATAGCATGGAGCTTCTCACAGTCATTGCTCCCACGTTGTGGTTCCTCACCTCCATATCTGTGCTTACCTTGCCCCCAGCCCTAGCCTGTGATGCTTTTGCCTGTCTTCTTATTGTCCTTTATATTGTTTGACATTGTTTCTGAAAGAAGTCTTTTCTGGTTCCTGGGTTAGGTCCCCTCTCTAGCAGCCTATTTCCTGCTACTGCTTCTCTAGCCACTATTCAGGTCTCTACAATTGCAATCACTACATTGCAACATATTTCCCTACTGTGTGGTCAGTTTCCTCATGACTATGAGCTTCTGCAGAATAGAAGCTAGATAAGTCGCTGTTAAAGTCCTAGTTCTTAGCAGTGTTCCATAAAGAAAAATGGAACCTCACCCAAGCTGAAATAAGCTCATGCTCCCTAAGCCTTCACCTCCAAGTCCCCAGCCCATAAACAGAAAAGATTTTAGGTTAGAAACCATCACACCCTCCTAATAGAGCTCATACCGAGATAATGCAAGAAACTTGGCAATAACCCCAAATTCTTGTTCATTTTTCAAATCCATTGGCTCAGGGGCACAAATACAAATAAAATCTTAAGAACAACTCAAGGTAGTTCATCATTCCCCAAGGCAAGTATGTAAATTAACCCCAAATAATGTCTCTGGGTTTTTCCAGCTGTGGAATTACGATGAAGGAGGATACTGAGTCTTTTTTTTAACTTCAAGTGTACATGTACAGGATGTGTGGGTTTGTTACATAGGTAAACATGTATCCAAGGGGCTTGCTACACAGACTACTTCATTACCCAGGCATTAAGCCTAGCATCCACCAGCCATTCTTCCTGATCCTCTCCCTCCTCCCACCCCTCACCCTCCAAGAAGCCCCAGTGTGTGTTTTTCTCCTCTGTGTCTATGTGCTGTCATCATTCAGCTCCCACTTATAACTAAAAACATGTGGTGCTCGGTTTTCTGTTTCTGTGTTGGTTTGCTAAGAAAAATGGCCTCCAGCTCCATCCATGTCCCTGCAAAAGACATAATCACATTCTCTTGTTCTATTATGTGACCGCATAGTATTTCATGCTGTATACATACCACGTTTTCTTTATCCAGTCTATCATTGATAGACACTTAGGTTGATTCCATCCTTGCCCACTTTTTAATGGCGTTGTGTGTTTTTTTCTTGTAAATTTGTTTAAGTTCCTTATAGATGCTGGATATTAGACCTTTATCAGATGTCTATTAGCAAAAATCTTCTCCTTTCCTGTGGGTTGCCTCTTTACTCTGTTGACAGTTTCCTTTGCTGTGCAGAAGCTCTTTAATTAGATCCCATTTGTCAATTTTTCCTTTTGTTGTAATTGCTTTTGGCATCTTTCCCATGAAATCCTTTGCCATGCCTATGTCCTAAATGGTACTGCCTAGGTTGTCTTCCAGGGTTTTTATATTTTTGTGCTTTACATTTAAGTCTTTAATCGATCTTGAGTTAATTTTTTATATGGTGTAAGCAAGGGGTCCAGTTTCAATTTTCTGCAAATAGCTAGAAAGTTACCCCAGCACTGTTTATTGAATAGGGAATCCTTTCCCCATTGCTTATTTTGTCACATTTGACATATGGCTCTTTCTGCTTGCATTTTGCCTCCAATGATGCTTGCTATGAGTCCTAGAGAAGCCACATGTCTCAGCATACTTTTTGCCTAGATGTCATTCTTATTTCCTGATCCTAAGCATAGCCTCACCTGAGAAACACAATAGAAATTGGCCAACAAAGTGCAGACAGAGTTCTGGCTCTCCAGCTTCTTGTGAAAAAGAAAGAAAGTCTCTCTTTTAGATAGAAATATACTGTTAAAATGTGCCTCTAGTTGATGCATCCAAATTATTACTGTAAAAGCATGGGGCCTACTTCTTTAAGCCAGTGCAACTCAGTTGTTCTGGGCACTGAGATTCTGGCTTTCCATGGCCTCCTTGGGAAGCCTACTTCCTTATACAGTAAATAAGGGCTTTGAGAGTAGAGACTGAATTTTGCTTCATAAACTCCATGTGCAAATGAGGGTTGCTTGTCTTAAAAAAAAAAAAAGTCCTGAAATACCTGCAGCAAAAGTATCTCCGTAAAAGATTCTGAATAACAGAGGTCTTCTGGGCTGCCTAGAGTCTAAAAAGAGGGGCTAAACACCTTCGGTGTCTGCGTGCACATAGTATGGAAAAATCTCCTCACCATAGAGGGTACTAACTCTCTAATCTACACACAGACTCACACTTTAATAGCAACAACTGCAGTCTTAGAACCAGGAAATCAGTCTGGCTGTAGATCGCAGCTGTGACATCAACTTGGAGTGTGCCTTTGGGAAAGTCACTTTTTGGGGTGCAGCTTCATCTTCCTCACTTCTAAATAAGATGTACTCTATTCAGTTTTTTATTGGAGGAAGTGGGGAAAGGTTCTATATCACATGCCGTTTTGAGATTCTGAAGAAAAAACCATAGACTCAGGAAAAATGCATCTAATATCACTGAGAAACAGATTTCCTGAAGCTCATCTATCAATCCTATATCTACCCCTGGAATTCAGGTACAGAATCTCTGGGATAGACTTCCCTCTGGCAGTAAAATTCTATGACTCTAAGGAGAAAAGATGCAAAATTAAGCAATAAAATCAACAGCAGAAACCTGGGAAGCCTGCAACACAATCCTGTGTTTCAAAAGGTTCTGATTTCTGAGCAGGATAGTTGACTTCAATTTGCATTTGATTTCCAACTGTGCTTTACAGTATAAATTCTAAGTACTTCGATGAACAGAAATCTCCCTCGTGTCCACCTGTCCCTCTCCATAGCTCACCTGTAATTCCCTGCAAGCCCCCTAGGGCCCCCTCCCTATCCTGAATACCATAGCACATGGTGACCGCGCAGGCCTGCCCCATGACTTCCCCAAAACCCTCCAGATCCTTTTCACTCACCTCCCTTCATTTTTATTGCCATTGCTATTCCACATCTGCTGTCCAGATAGAGTCCCATTTTTAATTTATTCATTTTACTTATTATTATCTCTTTTTCAAATATATTGAAGGTGACATAAAATGGAAAAAGTACTAAATATATTCTAAACATAGAAAAGTAAACTTCAGACCATGGAAAGATGGAGAAGGGAGACAATTGAATCATAAGTGTTAATAACATAACTGGAATTCCTTGCAGTCAGGACACAAAAGAAAATCTAACATGATTTTCCTTATAGGAAAAAAAGAAACGGACACATCCCTCATGGGACAAAATTACATTTTTAATTCTGCTGCTAAATTCTGAAAGAGATTTCTCATGTGAGCTCTTATGAAAATAACAGCATGATGTAATAAGCAATATTGTTAGAATATTAACAATTATATGCACACACATTTCCTGGATGTCTGTTGAGGGCCTAGCAAGCCACTGGTTCCTAAGGTTCTGAAGCATAAATCAGACGTTCTAGACCTCTGTGAGATTTGTGCAAGATACTGACTATAAACTAGTCAATTCCAGAACATTAAGTGCAATGGAAAATGCAGAGAAGGAAAGTTGAGGACAATACTGCAGAGAACAGTACACTTTGTTCAGTCATATGCTCATTCAGTCAGTGAGTTATTACAAAGCAAACGTTGTCTTCCCGGTGCATGGATCAAGGAATGCTGGAAGCCCATAGGATATTTCAGTGAACAAGATGTAAAATGTCCTCACCCTTGGGAGCTTAACTTAGAGTGAGGGAGATAGAAAACAAAACAATTAACGTGTGTGTGTATGCATGCGCATATCTATGAGGTTAATGATGTTTTAAAAATCAAGAAAAATGAAGCAAGAGAAAGAGAGGAAAGGAAGAGAAAAAAGAGAGCAGAGTTGCTAATTTAACAACGATAATCAGCCAATTCCCACCCAAAAGGAATATTTGAGCAGAGGTCAAAATAAAATGAAAGGCAAAGTATGTAAATATCTGAAGAATAAAAGTTCCAGGCAAAAGGATCAGAAATCACAAAGGCCCTATTTTGGGCTGAGGTTTTTTTTTTTTTTCCAAAAATGTTATATATTGAAGTGCTAAACCCCAGTACCTTAGAATGTGACTGTATTAGGAAATAGGGTCTTTAAAGAGCTGACTCAGTTAAATGGGGTCAATAAGGCAGGCCCTAATCCAATATGACCGGTCTCCTTGTAAGAAGAGGAAATTAGGACTCAGTCACACACAGAGGGAAGAACATATGAAGACACATGGTGAGGAGACATAGCTGCATACCAATGAGAGGGGCCTCAGAGGAAACCAACCTTGCTGACATCCTGATCTGTCTCTTCTGGCCTCCAGAACTGGGACAGGATAAATTTCTGTTGTTGAAGCCATGTAGTTTGTGGTATTTTGTTATGGTAGCCTACAGAATATGAATACAGATCTAAATATAGAAAGTTGTTTGGCATTTATAATAATGATCCGGTTGCCAGAGCAGAGTAGGGGATAGATGGAGTGGAGGTCTGAGTGGAGGTCCTTGGAGGCTGTGAGGACACTGTGGGTATCCAGGCTTATAAACATTTGTCCCAACTCTATGTTCACCTGCAGCTATAGGGGGACTCATCATCCATGCTGATAGAGTCACACCCTAAAAGCCTGCCTTCTCTCCCCTTGGCTGCCTGGCAGTTTTCTCCCACACCATGGAGAGGTGTTGAATCCAGAGTCAGGGCAGGCTTCATGTTGCAGAAGTTTAATATGCCCCAGGTCAATCCTCCACAATGAAGAAAGGACATGATGGATAAGTGCCCAGATTCACCATCCCTTGATGGAACAATTCTTAGCTGTTCTATGAGGTTCCTCAGAGAGTGGTGAAGTCCCAGTTCCATACAATGATAACCTATTCATCAGGATACTCTTTCCCAGCTTTCTTTCTTCCCTGTCTCATTTTCATCCCAATATGCTATTTGAATTCAAGCCCTTCTTTCAGAGTCGACTTTGGGAATATCCCAAACTAAGATACCATTTTGGACTTTGTTCAAAAATTGTTGTTTTTGGAGAATTTTGAACAAGGACTTAACATGACCTGATTTTTCACGATTTAAGAAAGTTTTTGGCTACTCCTTGGAGAGATGAGCAGCTTAGGTTGGAACTTGAATAATGCATAAGATTTTTAGGAATTTCAGTTAAAAGAATGGAGCATGTAGAAAAGTTGTTTTCAGATCAAAGTTGGGTACATCTGCAGGCAGAGGACAGCCAGCTCCAGTGACTCTGCCTGAGAAAATCACAACTGAGTGTGGGTGACAATGCCATCTCCTCCTCTAGACGATGCCTTCCTTTGTCTCTAGGAGTGACATTCAGACCTGATATCTGGTACAAGGTTCAGTCGTCAAAAGTTAAAAGCAAGTAAACTAGCAGTTAGCCAAGAAAGCTGTTATTTATAATGTATAGATGAAGAAACTGAGTCCTCAAAAATAGAAGTAACTTACCCAAGGCCAATCACCACAAAGCCAGGCGAGTTTTGAGGAACTAAGCCATGACCTAACTTTTCTTTACATCTGGTCTAGTACCTAACACAGATATGGTACTGGGTGGTCAGCAATATGGATTGATAAATAAATGAATGAGCAAGTTATAAGCAACAATCCTAGTTCACTCTCTATTTCTCAGTGCCACACTAATGTCCAGTAAAGTCCCAAATATCTGTTCACTACATTCTCTAACTCTTCCTTCTCCCATCCTATATTGTAGCCCTCAAACTAGGGCCATGTTTTACAGGGGCTTCCTGAACACAGCTTGGAAAGAGGCCATGAAGATAAGCAAGGAAGTATATAAATGACTTAACATTTCATGAGAGCCCACTTGGGGGTCTGGCACTATTCCTCATACTTTATATACCTCCTTTGGTCTTCCACATTTTAGAGATGAGAAAACAGTGACCCAGAGACGTCAAGTCACTTGCACAATGACACAAAACATTTAGAATTGTGAACCAATGAGTCTGACCCCAAAGGTCACACACAACAGATATAACAGACACTGTGAACAAAAAGTGCAGTTGAATATAGACAATGATGTCTGTGTAAGACCGAAATAATTTCCAAGAATCAAACGAAATATAACAAGTGAGAAGGCAGGCCCATAGAGGACAGAGAACAGGACTGAGAGTGAGGCAACAAAAGTTCCCGTCCAAATGTCACCAAAGACCACTGTATAACATGGAAAAGTTATTTAAGTTCTCTATGTCTTTGTTTCTTTATATATAATATGGAAACTTTAATATCTGCTTTAGCGTAGAGTGAAGTTGTACTAATGTGCTTTGCTAATAATAAGGCACTATTCAAATAAGAAGATAAAGACGGACAAGATCATCTATTTCAATTTTGCCCTCTTCCCCAGCACAAGCACACATGTACCACAGTGTCCCAGCCCAGATGTGTGAGCCTCCTCTACAGCAAATCTGACACACAGTTTTCAGTCATTGTGTTAAAAGACCTTTCCCTTCATGAAATTATTCATTTCACTGAGGAGTAGCTGTTAGGAAGGCCGGTTCATCTGCTTTCAATGTGGTCATCTCCCTTTGTCATCGACACACTGATTTTTCCTATAGCTTAGACATAATTCGCATATCACATTTGGGAAATGGCTTAGCCTTTCTGTGCCTTTGTTTCCTCATCCACACAAAGAGTATCTGCTTAGATATTCTGTAAGTGTTCCATCAGCTATAAATTCCATAGCTCTGTGTAAGGAGAAAAAAAGGAGAGAAGTTTTCTTTGAATGACACTGCTGTCTCCAGCCTAGTTTCTGGCATTAATCAGGATGATCAGATGCAAGTGGCTTCTGTGGGCTAAAAGGCAGGTTCATTGTCAGTCCATGGGCAATGGATTCCAACACTTGTTTGAGGGTTGCTTGGGGCCTTTGATATAATTGATGGAATTTCTGTTTCGTGAAAGTCAGAAATGAACCAGAAACCATTTATGAACATTTTGAACATGGTCTAGTCTAATCCCATCTTTCTTCCAGTAACCTAAAATTGAGAAGCAAACGAGTTCTCAATTGCCCCAACATTGCAGGAAAACAGCACCAGAATGGGAAGGAACACCCAGGGTTTTATTAACTCAATTAAATGTCTGACAAATAAGGTGCTAAATTCACCTCCCAGGATTTCAATTGTTTTGTTTGTCAAATGGGATTCTGATCCTGCCTGGCCCGCCTCACATAGCTACCAGAAGAGTGGTAATAATTGGCCCAGTTTATATTGTATTTTACAACCTATGATACAAATGAAACAACCACTAACATGAATTGAATGCACATAGGCCCATTAGGAGGAAACTTTTCACTGGTTCCTTTTGGCCCACGTTCAGTGGAAAAAGACCTTAGTTAAATCAATGTGGAGGAGAGCTGGTGGGAAAGGGGAAGGATTGACATTTGAAATGTGCATCAATCATTAACACCGTAGTAAGAATACATTTCCAACCCTTCCCTAAGCAGGCTTGGAAAAGGGATATGTGAAGATGAGGCCACATGAGCCACAGAAAGCTCTAAGGAGGGGAGGAGAAAAGGAAAGTGTAGATAATATAGGGAACAGGACCCTCTTTCTCCAAGAGGCACCCTAGAATCATAGCATTTTGGAGTTAGACTAAATCTCATCTGAGATGGCAACTTCAGTGTTGTAGAGTCTGCATTTCGTCCATTATGTACCCCCCTGAGTCTCAGTATCCTCATCCATAAACAGGGCTGTACTGGAGGCTGCTGGGAAAATAAAACAAGTCAATGCGTGTGGAGGGCCGCCTGATACTTGGCCTGGAGAGATGCTGGTGTGCCATGACTCTTGGTCCTCTTGCAATGCTGCTTGGGGCTAACTGCACTGCAAGAAGTGGATTTGTTTTTAGATTATTGGAAGATTAGAACCAGGAAAGAACTTCAACACTGTGTGATTCTGGCCCTGGGTTCAAAAGTGCATCCTAGGTCCAGTTTTGCCCATAACTTGCTCAATGTTCTTTGGGTAAGCCCAACCCTGCCTCTGAGGCCTCACTTTTCAATCTTTAAACACAAAAGCAGGTTAATTTCCCCATTGAGATCCCTTTTACTTATAACAATTACAGGAACCATTGTGTGCATGTGTGCTAAGAATGGGCTCATGAGAGCAAACATTTACTTGGGTGTTTACTATGCCATGCCCCAGCACTTGATATTTTTAAGCTTTTTTAGTCACAACAGCCCTATGAGACAGGCCCTTCTGTCATTCCTATTTCTCAGAAGAGGAAACAGAAGCACAGAATGATTAAACAACCACCTCGAGGTCAAAAAATAAAGTCTTCCATATTAAAAACCAGGCAGTGTGGCTCCAGAACTCAGAATCCTTTTACACAAATACTCCTTTTGAGGTAAATATTCATCTAGCCCTACTTCACAGATGGAAAATAACTGAGTTTCAGACATTCTCCAAGAGCCTCAGACAAGTGGCAGACCCAAGACTCACAGCCAAGGTTTTCTGGTCCCAACACTTGCTCTCTTGAACACTATGGGAGAAGATGTCCTTACCAGGAATTCTGGTCCATCTGGGATCCCACTGAGCTTTTCTCCGAATCTGGCACTTCATCTCCTGGCTTAGGTCTGCCCTGACCAGGGCTCATGTTGTTCCATCTGGCTTCCTCTTCCACCGACTTCTAAGCTGGCTGAGGGGGAGGGAGTCTGCAGGTGAACGAGCAGATGCTTTTATTTTAGATTTATGAGATTCTGGATCAAGTCCCCAAAGAAGCAGATTAATCACAAGAAGTTATTTTCCTTTTAATTAAAAAATATTATCAACAGAGGCTCTGGCCCTGCTGATTCTCAGAGCAGACAATAAGGGTGAGCACAGCAAGTGAGCAATATTAATTTTCTCCAACTAATTTAAAGATAATATCCCTCACATGTGCCAGCAACTCACAAGTCTGTTTGTGTACCAGCTGTCCTTTACCCTGGGGCTCTGTTGGATTTCCTCTAACTTCTTATTGACTACTGGGAGCATCCCCAAGGAAGGAGATGTTCAGAATACAAGGCAAGGGTTGCAACTAGATAACCAGCATCTGCATTGGGAACAGCAGTCATCTGGGAAGCTGAATGAAAGCACTTTTAGCTCAAACCTGAGATAGCACCTATTTCACAGGGAAAAGCATGAGCTTCTGGGCTCAGTGCTGACATGATGTGACCGTGGTGTTACGGGTTAAATTGTGCCCTGTTGCCCCATTGATATGTTGAAGCCCTAATGCCCAATACCTCAGAATGTGACTGCATTTGGAGACAGAGTATTTAAAGAGGTAATTAACTTAAAATAAGGCCATTAGTGTGGGCCTTGGTCAAATATGACTCTTAACCTTGTAAGAAAACCTTATAGGACACAGACACACATAAGCTGGGGGACCATGTGAAGACACAGGGAGAAGGTAGCCATCTGCAAGCCAAGAAGAGGGGCCTCAGAAGAAACCAACTCTGCTGACACCTTGATTTTGGAATTCTTATCTACAGAACTATGAAGAAATATGCTTCTGTTGTCTAAGCCACTTGGTCTGTGGTACTTTTGTTATGGTAGCACTAGCAAACTAATAAACTTGGGCAGACCTATCTCTGGAAAAGTCTTCACATCTGCACAATAGGAAGATGAATAGAATTGATCTCCAGGATCCCTTCTGGCCCTGGATTTCTTAGCTGGGCTATCAGAGTGACCATGAAGCTTGCCTGAGCATCCTCTGACACCCTGCCAAAAATAACATAAAGATCTTTAAATACTTAGTAGACTTCAAAGCAGGACTACTTCAGTAAAAGACAACCATTCCCTTTTGTTCTCTAGGCAAGCTCAGAAATCCAGCCATCCTCAGGATCCACACCTAAGTGAAGCTTTCTTTGACCTCTTTTCATGCTACTCCCCACTCCCCTTCCTCTCTGTCCCAGGTTCATATTCTTCCTCTGTACCCATAGCCCACCACATTTGCCACACTATAATGACATTGCTTGCTTGGTGCCTTTGATAGATGGATTGCATTAGTGGCCACAAATCATTGTCCTTCTATATCTCTACTTTGCAGCAAGACTTTGTACGTTCTCCTATCAAAGCATAGAGTCTATTTCCCAACCTCTTAAATCTAGGCTGGTCTTATACCTTGCTTTACTCAATAGAATGCAGCAGAAGTGACTTTGCCCCAATTCCAAGCCTATGCCTCAGCCGGCATGCACAACTTCTCTTATTCTCTTAGACTTCCATATCTGCTGTTAAAACAAGCTAAGGCTGTCTTCCTGGTGAATAAGAGATTACATGGAGGACAGACCAGATTTCCCTACCAAGGGACTAATCTTCAGGTAGTCAACACCAAAACAAATGAAAGAGCCTAACCAGGATCAGCAAAACCACCTACCTCACCAAAGCTGACCCTTGACTCATAGGTGAGTATAGTTGAAACCAGAAGAACATCTCAGCAAAGTCCAGACTAAACTGCTAATGCGCAGAATTATGAGCCAAAGGAACACTTGTTTTTAAGCTATCAAGTTTTGAAATACTTTGTTACACAGCACAAACTAACCAATAAATCACTTTTCTTGCCTCTTCTGCTAGAAAGTCAGCATCTTACAAGCAGATAGTGTTACTTGGTCATTTGTGTAAAGTATGCATTAGAGTAGATGTGCAAAGAAAATGTATTGAATAAGTGAATTGTTGTTTTCATATACTCCTCTGTTCCTACATGATTATGGGAGATTATAGTTTTCAAATTGGAAGCAACAGTATTTCTCATTTCAGATATTCTTCTGTAACATAACTTTGCCTCATTCCCATCAGAAATTGCAGTCCATTCTCCAAACCCTCAGATCTGAATGGTCTCTGTAATTGCTTTAACAAAGTATAGCAGAAGTGACACTGTGCAAGGTCTGAGCACAGCCTTTAACTTAATTGGTACTCTTGAAAGTCAGCTGCAATAGAAGAAGAGATACTGCCATGTAGATAAACCTAAGTCACGTGGAGAAACCTTGGAGGAGAAAGGACATGTGAAGGGAGAGGGGTAGGCAACAAGGACCACCAAGTACCAGGCACGGAAGTAAAGATGCCACTGTGGAAGTGGATCTTCCAGCCTCAACTCTCCCAGATGGTGCCATGTAGACCAAAGACAAGTCACTCAGGCTAGTCCTTACCAATAACCTGACCCACAAAGTTGTGAGCTGCTTAGTGCAGAAGAACACATGCATAGAACCATTAAAGGCCTGCCAAGATGAAGAAGCAGAGAACAAGTACCTTTGTTTAAGTATGCCTTTTCATGAATGTGTGAAGAGTATTGACAAGAGCAAATATTTGCAAAGTGCATTGTGCACAGAGACACACAGAAAACAAACTAAGTTCCCCTGAACAAAGGGGCCACAGTTATGTCACCCTTCCAAATGTTCAGGTCACCCTCTGAGGATTAAATTGGGGAAAGTGCAATAGATGAGGCCATCTATAAAAGTAACTAGGTATTAACAGCTAAGTTTCCCAGGAGATTTAGGAAGTCTCAAATAGAGACTTGGAGAAACATGACTGGAATGTGATTTTCCCTTTAAAATGTGAGCTTCACAAAGTGAAAAGTTCTGTTTTTGAATTACAAATGAGGCAACAGAGAAATGATATTTAGCACAAAAGCAAGAAATAGATGAGAGGGAGAAGTGACATTGATAAAGTACCTATCAGGTGCTGGGCATTTAGCACAATCACTCAATAATTCAGTGAGGTGGATGATATGATTTCCATTTTATAGGAGGCAGAAGCTTAAAAACCTTAAGACACAGGGCTAAGATTACAAATCTCCTTATTAGTGGAATTGGGATTTTAATCCAATGACACAAAGTAAGAGTTAGACAGAAATGTCTGGTCTGGAAGAAAAGACATCTGGATAAAGCATGTGACAATTAGATACTCGTGACTGGCATCCTCTGTCTCTCATTTCTGAGATGTTATTATCATTCACCAAATAACAACCTGAATATCATTTGGATTCCCATGGAAACTAGCCAGTAAGGAAAGAACTGGCTGCTCAGTGAGGCCACATATAGCAGACACACTTGAAGATGACCTCCAACAAGTCATGCCCTGTATGTCCCTTCCCCTTGAATGTAAGTGGAACCTATAACTTACTTATCATCAGTGGACTACAGCAAAAATAATGGCTGTCATTCCTGTGATTAAATTTGTTACATAAGACTACCTCAGCAGACTGGAGTTACAAAGCTTCCTCTGACAGCTGCTAAATAAAGTTTAGCCTAAGGCTGCCCCCTTAAATATTTTAAGTTCAGCCTATATGTTTCTTCGTATATAGTAAACTATAACCTAAAAGGAGATGTAAACAGACTGCAACCTACTCTTGTTCCAATCACCAAATTTTGGCCAATCAAAAGAAGTCAGCTGTTCAAAACATGTTCACATATGTTAAACACAGAGTTGTAACCAATTTGACTATTTCTGAACCTCACTTTCATTTTCTCTACATCACTTTCTTTTTTTCTGTCTATAAATACCTTTTCATCATGTGGCTGCACTGGCGTCTCTCTGAGCCTACTCTGGCTCAAGAGGCTGCCTGATTCACAAATTATTCTTTGCTTAATTAAACTCTGTTAAATTTAATTTGGTTAAGGCTTTTGTCTTTCTTAACATGGCCTTGACCAATATACCTGATAAACATCAATGCAAAAATTCTGAACACAATAATGGCAAACTGAATCCAGTGTATCAAAAAGCTTATCCACCACAATCAAGTAGGCTTCCTCCCTGGGATGCAAGGTTGGTTCAACAC
>NW_012102710.1:2773437-2814040 GCF_000951045.1 Mandrillus leucophaeus
ATGTGAGCTTCACAAAGTGAAAAGTTCTGTTTTTGAATTACAAATGAGGCAACAGAGAAATGATATTTAGCACAAAAGCAAGAAATAGATGAGAGGGAGAAGTGACATTGATAAAGTACCTATCAGGTGCTGGGCATTTAGCACAATCACTCAATAATTCAGTGAGGTGGATGATATGATTTCCATTTTATAGGAGGCAGAAGCTTAAAAACCTTAAGACACAGGGCTAAGATTACAAATCTCCTTATTAGTGGAATTGGGATTTTAATCCAATGACACAAAGTAAGAGTTAGACAGAAATGTCTGGTCTGGAAGAAAAGACATCTGGATAAAGCATGTGACAATTAGATACTCGTGACTGGCATCCTCTGTCTCTCATTTCTGAGATGTTATTATCATTCACCAAATAACAACCTGAATATCATTTGGATTCCCATGGAAACTAGCCAGTAAGGAAAGAACTGGCTGCTCAGTGAGGCCACATATAGCAGACACACTTGAAGATGACCTCCAACAAGTCATGCCCTGTATGTCCCTTCCCCTTGAATGTAAGTGGAACCTATAACTTACTTATCATCAGTGGACTACAGCAAAAATAATGGCTGTCATTCCTGTGATTAAATTTGTTACATAAGACTACCTCAGCAGACTGGAGTTACAAAGCTTCCTCTGACAGCTGCTAAATAAAGTTTAGCCTAAGGCTGCCCCCTTAAATATTTTAAGTTCAGCCTATATGTTTCTTCGTATATAGTAAACTATAACCTAAAAGGAGATGTAAACAGACTGCAACCTACTCTTGTTCCAATCACCAAATTTTGGCCAATCAAAAGAAGTCAGCTGTTCAAAACATGTTCACATATGTTAAACACAGAGTTGTAACCAATTTGACTATTTCTGAACCTCACTTTCATTTTCTCTACATCACTTTCTTTTTTTCTGTCTATAAATACCTTTTCATCATGTGGCTGCACTGGCGTCTCTCTGAGCCTACTCTGGCTCAAGAGGCTGCCTGATTCACAAATTATTCTTTGCTTAATTAAACTCTGTTAAATTTAATTTGGTTAAGGTTTTTGTCTTTCTTAACATGGCCTTGACCAATATACCTGATAAACATCAATGCAAAAATTCTGAACACAATAATGGCAAACTGAATCCAGTGTATCAAAAAGCTTATCCACCACAATCAAGTAGGCTTCCTCCCTGGGATGCAAGGTTGGTTCAACACGCACAAATCAAATGTGATTCATCACATGAACAAAACTAAACACAAAAACCTCATAATTATCTCAGTAGATGCAGAAATGGCCTTCGATAAAATTCAACATCGCTTCAGGTTAAAAACTCTCAATAAACTAGGTATTGAAGGGACAAACCTCAAAATAATAAGGACTGTCTCTGACAAACCCACAGCCAACATCAGAGTAAATGGGCAAAAGCTGGAAGCATTCCTCTTGAAAACTGGCACAAGACAAGTATTCCCTCTCTCACCACTTCTATTCAACCTAAATCAGGCTAAAGAAAGAAATAAAGGGCATCCAAATAAGAAGACAGAAAGTCAAACTATCCTTGTTTGTAGATGACATGATTTTATATCTAGAAAACCCCATAGTCTCAGCCCAAAGGCTTCTTAAGCTGATAAACAACCTCAGCAAAGTCTCAAGATATAATATCAATGTGCAAAAATCACTAGCATTCCTATACACCAACAAAAGCCAAACCAAGACCAAAATCATACACAAACTCCAATTCACAATTGCATAAAAAGAATAAAATACCTAGGAATACAGCTAACCAGGGAGGTGAAAGATCCCTGCAAGAAGAACTACAAACCACTGCTCAAAGAAATCAGAGATGATACAAACAAATGTAAAAACATTCCATGCTCTGGGCAAGGACTTCCTGTCTAAAACACCAAAAGCAATGGCAACAAAATCCAAAATTGACAAATGGAATGTAATTAAACTAAAGAGCTTCTGCACAGCAAAAGAAACTACCATCAGAGTGAACAGGCAACTTACAGAATGGGAGAAACTTTTTGCAATCTACTCATCTGACAAAGGGCTAATATCCTGAACCTACAAAGAACTCAAACAAATTTACAAGAAAAAAACAAACAACCCCATCAAAAAGTGGGCAAAGGATATGAACAGACACTTCTCAAAAGAAGACATTTATGCAGCCAACAGACACATGAAAAAATGCTCATCATCACTGGCCATCACAGAAATGCAAATCAAAACCACAATGAGATACCATCGCTGTTAGAATGGCGTTCATTAAAAAGTCAGGAAGCAACAGGTACTAGAGAGGATGTAGAGAAACAGGACCACTTTTACACAGTTGGTGGGACTGTAAACTAGTTCAACCATTGTGGAAGACAGTGTGGCGATTCCTCAAGGATCTAGAACTAGAAATACCATTTGACCCAGCCATCCCATTACTGGGTATATACCCAGAGGATTATAAATCATGCTGCTATAAAGACACAGGCACACGTATGTTTATTGCAGCACTATTCACAATAGCAAAGACTTGGAACCAACCCAAATGTCCATCAATGACAGACTGGATTAAGAAAATGTGGCACATATATACCATGGAATACTATGTAGCCACAAAAAAGGATGAGTTCATGTCCTTTGTAGGGACATGGATGCAGCTTAAAATCATCATTCTCAGCAAACTATCGCAAGAACAGAAAACCAAACACTGCATGTTCTCACTCATAGGTGGCAATTGAACAATGAGAACACTTGGACACAGGAAGGGGAACATCACACACCGGGGCCTGTTGTGGGGTAGGCGGATGGGGGAGGGATAGCAATAGGAGATATACCCAATGTAAGTGATAAGTTAATGGGTGCAGCACACCAACGTGGTGGCACATGTATACATTATGTAACAAACCTGCACGTTGTGCACATGTACCCTAGAACTTAAAGTATAATAAAAAATTTTTAAAAAACATTCTATGCTCATGCATGGGAAGAATCAATATTGTTAAAATGGCTATACTGTGCAAAGCAATTTATAGATTCATTGTTATTCCTATTAAAATACCATTGACTTTCTTCACAGAACTAGAAAGAAACTATTTTAAAACTCATATGGAACCAAAAAAGAGCCCAAATAGCCAAGGCAATCCCAAGGAAAAAGAACAATGCTGGAGGCATCACGCTACCCGACTTCAAACCACAGGGCTACAGTAACCAAAATAGCATGATACTGGCACAAAACAGACACATAGACCAATAAAACAGAATAGAGAACCCTGAAATAAGACTGCACGTATACAATTAACTGATCTTTGACAAACCTAACAAAAACAAGCAATGGAGAACACATTTCCTACTCAATAAACAGTGCTGGGATAACTGGCTGGCCAGCCGCAGAAGATTGAAACTGGACCCCCTCCACACACCGTATACAAAAATTAACTCAAGATGGATTAAAGACTTAAATGTAAAATGCAAAACTATAAAAACCCTGAAAGACAGCCTAATACCATTCAGGATAGAGGCACGGGAAAAGACTTGATGACAAAGATTCTAAAAGCAATTACAACAAAAGCAAAAATTGACAAATGGGATCTAATTAAACTAAAGAGCTTCTGCACAGCAAAAGAAACTATCAACAGAGTAAACAGACAACCTACAGAATAGGGGAGAAAATGTTTGCAAATATGCATCTGACAAAGTTCTAATATCCAGCATCTATAACAAATTTAAACAAATTTACAAGGAAAAAAATCCCATTAAAAAGTCGGCAAAGGACATGAACAGACTCCTGTCATAAGAACACATACATGAGGCCAACAATTATATGAAAAAATGCTCAATATTACTGATGATTCAAGAAATGCAAATCAAAACTACAATGAGATACCATTTTGCACTAGTCAGAATGGCTACTATTAAAAGTCAAAAAAATAACAGATGCTGGCAAGGTTGTGGAGAAAAGAGAACACTTACACACTGTTGGTGAGAGTCTAAATTAGTTCAGTCATTGTGGAAGACAGTGTGGCAATTCTTCAAAGACCTAAACACAGAAATAGCATTCAACCCAGCAATCTCATTACTGACTATACACCCAAAGGAATAGGAATCATTCTATTATAAAGACACATGTACATGAAAGTTTATTGCAGCACTGTCCACAATAGTAAAGACATGGCATCAACCTAAATGCCAGTCAATAATAGACCAGATAAAGAAGACATGGTACACATACACCATGAAATACTATGCAGCCATAAAAAAGAATGAGATCATGTCCTTTGCAGAGATATGGAGGGAGCTGGAGGCCATTATCCTTACCAAATACTGCATGTTCTCATTTATAAGTGGGAGCTGAACGATGAGAACACACGAACACATAGAGGGGAACAACACACAATAGGACTTTTCAGAGGGTGGAGGGTGAGAGGAGGAAGACGATCAGGAAAAATAACTAATTGGTACTAGGTTTAATACCTGGGTGATAAAATAATCTGTATAACAAATCCTCGTGATACAAGTTTACCTATATAACAAATCTGCACTTGTAACACTGAACTTAAAAGTTAAATAAATAAATGAACAAACAAACAAAAACATGCCTTGAAGAAGCAAACAGTCATTCAGTGAACTGCCTCTGGAGAGGGCCATATGGCACTTAAGGCAATTAAAATATTTCTTTGATATATTTTGAAACAGCTGCTACTTGGGTAGCAAACAGAAGTGGCCTTGTAAAGCCATGCCCCCTCCCCTTTCTGGGCCTTTCCCCAATCTGAGAGAGATTGAGAGTCTGACACTTTTAAAAGTCTGAAAAGAAATGTTTACTATCTGTTCTGAAGGAGGCTTCATCTACATAACAAAGCCACCTTTGCAAGGCAAGCTTCTTCTTTTCTCTCCCTCTTAACCTGTCTTGCCACTAAGCCTGGTTTACCTAGTAAATCTGTTTCTGGCCATGCTCTGACTCTGAATTCTTTACTGTGGCCTTAGGATGATATCTATGTTTCCATAATTCACTAAGAAGTTGGGTCTTCATTCTGAAGGCTCCCATGTATATGCATTAAATAAATTTATATGACTTTTCTTCTAATAATCAATCTTGTCTCAAGCCGGTATATTTCAGGGAAACTTTAGGGGACCAAGGGCCTATAACCCGCACAACTGGGATCTGTGGACAACTCATAGGAGCTGAAGGTGGTCTCCAGTTAACATCCAGGAAGAATCTGGGGCCTTTCGTGAGAGAGCCTCAAGGAAATTAACTCACCAACAACTCAGTGAGCTTGGAAGAAGATGCTTCCCCAGTCAAGCTTCCAAATGGAAATGCAGACTGCACTGACATCTTGATTGCAGGCTGAGAGACGATTGGCCAGGCCCAGCTCAACCGTACCTGGACTCCTGACCCACAGAAACTGAGATCATATATATGTGTTGTTTCAAGCTGCTAAGTTTTGGGTAATTTATTGTGCAGTGCTATAAAACAAATACAGTTGTACTAGTTACAGCAGAGACAAGGAAGGATGTTCTGTCTGCATACTCACTATAGCAATTAACAAGTGTAGTGTGTGTGTTTGTGTGTGTGTGTGTGTGCATGCATGCACAAGTGTGTATGTTGACAAACTTTGCACACAATCACGGACTAAATGATGGCCTAGTACTTAGAGTAGCTGAGAAGATGGGAGAATGTCTGTCAAGAAAAAAGAGTAAGGTCAATGAAGGGAAGCACTAGGCATTCATAATTCTAAGATGTTTCCACACTGATATTGTATGCAATGTTTAAGACCTGGCTTTTGGAGTCAGAGGATCTGGTTGAATTCTTATTCCCCTGTGTAACTTTAGGATAATTGCTTAAGTTCTATGTCTCAGCTTTCTCGTCTATAAAATGAGAATAATCGTAGTACCCAACTCATAGAGTTCGCATGTGCATTAAATGAGCTAATATAAGTTAAGTGTTTAGAAGCAGGCCTGGTGCAAAGTGAACCCTAAATGAACATTGCTATTGTAAAGCCACAGCTAAAAAGTTAGAGTGTTGCTTATGCCTCCTGGAATTCTCAGATTCAACCTCTATGTCACCGTACTTATAAAAAGGCTCATGAAGATGCCAAAAATTTTCACCATCATGGATGAAAAACTGGGTCCTTTGACTTGGCACAAACCACACATTTATCACCATTGAGATCTGTTTTTTAACTGTCTACTGTGTACCCACTAACAGCAAACAAAAACAAAAATAACATAAACGTAAAACAACTCTGTCTCCTGTGCATAATGGATGGTAATAAATCATGGATAAATCATTCATCAGAAGAAAAGCAAGTGAATGGTCATGCATTTCAGCAAATTAATCACCCACAATGTTTCTGGAAACTGAAACGAGAAACTTCTGCAGGGAATCTAGCAAGTCTACCAAGATAAAAAAAAAGTCAGACACAACATTATTCTGAATTAGAGTCTCCTTGATTTTAGGGTAAAGTTCATCTCCTGGCTGACGACTTCAACCTTGCAATTGACTATATAATGTGACCTTGTCTTACTAAAATCAGAGCACCAACAATCTGTTTCCCGGAAAGTAGGAGGAATTCACTGGTATGAAAAAGCAAACTTCCTGGTCATCAGCTAGGAAGTTGGTATTTCCAAATCCGTTTGGACCAGACATATGTTCCTGACACATTTCAGATATAATTTGAGGATCAATTTGATTGTGACAAACTAAACACAATTTTAATGATTAAATCTCTTTTTCTAAGGGAAAGAATTGCCTATCAAAGTCATAAAATCCTAAAGCTAAAACAAACCTTAAGAAATTATTGAGCTTAACATAGGTGCTGGAAGATTAAGTGTTTTTTTTTTTTTTTTTCCCAAGATCACAAAGCAAATGGGTGTCAAAGTTGAGAATAGGGTCCAAGTCTCTAACTTCCCAGCCCAGGCTGAGATGTGGGCCTATTCCTGGATACAGTAGAGGGACACTCCACAAACAGTAAATGAAGCTCAGAGAAGGCAAGTAAGTTGCCCAACATCAAACTGTAAATAAGAGGAAGATTTACAATTTGGTGTTAAGTCTTTCTAACTCTAATAATCTCACTCTTAGCCTCTTCCATGGTAATACTACCATCGTGAAAATAAGAATGATGGCTTATAGCATGCATTCAATATACTACCTAATATTAAAGTTATTATTAAATTGAGTAAGTAGAAACATTGTATTGATTTTTTTTTTTAGTACCTTGGAAATCAGTCTTGATATTTAACCAATTTCCTGAAGAAAAAAAAAAGGTAGAATTATATTATGAAACCTGTGCTACATATTATGAACTATTGAAAGTGTCTCATTTATTGCAAGTTCATCACATTTTCTCAGAAAGATTATAGTTGAGGCCAACTTCAGAATGCACTGCTCACACTCACTATACAGAGGAGGCTCACTACCTTGTCTCCTATAAAGTCTGCCTTCACTTTTGAGCCAAAATCTCACTTAGCTTTTCCCAGAATTGTCCTCAGGTGGTGACTGAGAAAAGTCATGGTATTATAAGGACCTCACCATTTCGGTCAAATATGGGACTCCTTTAAGAGACCATCTATACTTTGGAACTCCCCATTGGGCTGACAAAACCTTCGCCTGTCATCTGTTTTCCCTTGTCCAATCCTGTTTCCCCCCCTTTTGCTTTCATAAGTGTTATGTCTAAATAAATCTTCTGTACTCCAAATCCCATTTATTTCAGTGCTTGCTTCTCAAAGAACCCATCTTGCACTAGTTAGACCAGGAGAGGTCTGAGAAAGTAGGTGATGAGATGAGTTTTTGTACCAAACTGCTTACTGCCCAGCTGATAGATGGTCTCCATCCCTGGTGGCAGGTAGTGTAAGGGTACAAGGTAGTGATCCATCACTAAATCTTTCACAGTAAGCTGGAGGAGCTTGCCAATAGAAGTGGATGCATTGGTCTGTGCAAACATTCAGGTATATAACATGTACTTGAGAAATGATGGGTATAAGAAAAATAAAATTGATGAATGTTACTAGGTTGTATTGATACCCTACAGACAAATAATTAAAAGCTAAGAGCAATTAATAAAAATGGAAAACTAAGTATGCAAGTAAGAGGCATCTCTTTCATAGCTTGTCAAGAAGTTCTCATCACACGAAACTGGTAAAAAGGAAAGCTTAAAGAGCAAGCCCAGGTCTGAATAGTCAGAGTGGCTAATTGTCAATGAGTACTGGATGGTCTACCCAGAAAGGTCTGATATGCAATGTCAGAGCCTTAGTTGGGAAGCTGGAACACTGGCACGTGTGATAAGGACATTAGGGTAGATGTCCCCAAAGACTTTAACTCTCCAGGCCTCTCTGAACTGTCCGAATCTATCTAAGTGACCAATCATCCCTCTTTAAAGCTAGCACTCTGCTCTGGAAGTAAGACATACAGAGGTCTCTCTCCAAGAAGATAAGAAATTCCCCTTTAAGTAGTCGCTCCACATCCTCTTCTGGGCACCAGGCCTGTAAATATGGCCAAATAAGGAAGAAAAAGAACTATATCCAAAAGTAGCTGCAAAGCCCAGCCATCATGAACCAGAAAAGCCTGGGGAAACACATATGAAACTGTATTTCAAGGATGCTTGATTAAGGCTCACTGGAAAATAGGACTGAATGGAGGTGAGTTTATGTGACTGGAACACATTCTCAACATTCTGGCAAGAACCCCAGGAGGTGACACAAAATTACTTTTGGGGTAGCTCTTAGAAGCCTGCAAAAAGCAATAACTCAAACTGAGTGAGTTTGAAATGCCTGAATTTCCTGAGGAAAGAATTCAAAATTCTTGGGAAGCAGATATGTTAAAATAGATATATTGTAAGAGAATGGAACATCTTCCAGAGGAATATATTCCGAGAGAGGTTCACTAACTGATGAATGCAGCCATCAAAAACATTCAGGAGTGTTTTCTATGGGCTAACAGTGGGAGAGTCTGTCCTAAAATTGTGTTGTTTTAACAAGGGGGTGATGGGGCCCAAAATAGAGGTCAGGTAGTATCACTTAGTAGCCAGAAGCCAGGGATCATACTTATAACAACCAATAAGGTTGGAATGTGCTAGAAGCCATAGAGAGTTATGGAGATAGTAAATAAAATATAGTGCTCCTAAGGGCAAAATCTGTTAGCAGCCTGCAAGAGCAATGCTTAATATATGTAACCACAGAAGAACAAGAGTGGATGATCAGGAGGCTGAGGAAGGTGCCTTAATAAAATGTCATGATCCCTTGCTTAATTTTCAGTCCTTAGTCAGTTTCCAGACACAGAACCAACCAGCTAAAAAAAAAGTGCTGATCCCTAGGATAAATGAACCTGCAACCCTACAAGTATGTACTGTAAAAATTTCACCAGGTTCTTCCCCCAGAAAACCTATAGTCCTTCATTCAAGTGGTAATGTACCAGAGAAATAGAAACCCCCAGATGTCTCAAGGATTGTGCTGACATTGAGACCAGAGACCCAAAGTATTATCCAAGCCCAACTTTTAGAGCAGAAACATAGAATTCAGAAAATAAATGAAATATTTAACAAAGTTTAGTTTGCACTGGATTTGCTGCATTTGCGGACCTAGTTGGAGATCATTTTTCCAGTCCCCAGATGAATAACTGTGACTGATATATTTAGGCCCTTGCACTGTGGAGTAAGAGCTGTCATTGTGAGGAAAGCTGAGTGGAAGCTTCAGAAACTGTCTACCCTAGCTAAGATGGTGAATGAATTACATACATCTCAGAATGGCATGGAAGAAATGAGTCCACTTCTTAAAGATCTAAGGGGTACAGGCTAGTGATCTCTTGTTTTTTATCTCCATTTGATTCAGCAGTCTGGCACCTGCAGAAATGAGATGAATAATTAAGAATAACTATAGACTATGGCAAACTTAACCAGGTAGTAGCTCTAATTATGACAGGAGGATATGGTAGAGCAGTTTAACATAGCTTCAGGTCTATGGTGTATTGCCAATGACTTGGCACATTTTTTCTATTTCTTACAGGAAAGAAGATCAGAAACAATTTGAAACACGATACCTGGTGGGCTTCTTTGTGTTCAGAGGAAACACCTTCCACACCTAGGATACCACTGTAACCTATGCACTGGATGCTATGAAAGAATGCCATTTAGAGCAGAGTCTAGATCAAGAAAGGACTCTTCATCAGGTTCCAGCTGCCATGCAAGCAGCCCTGCCAATTGGGTCATACATCCTGGTAGATTCTATAATGGTGGAGATCCAGTGGTGGGAGATGTGCAATGTGGTGTTTATAGCAAGCCCCAGTGAGAAAATCACAATAAAGCCCCCTGGGTTCACATGCAAGTGATAACATCCATAGAGGAGAATTGCACAATTTTTATAAACAATTTCCAGTGTACTGCTGGGTGCTGATAGAAATGGAACTCTTGACCATGAGGCCCAAATTGACCATAAATCTCGAAGTGAACATGACTTATGATTTATTGGCAATGCAAAGTCATGGAGTTTGGAGGGCCCAGCAGCAGTTCATCATAAGATAAAAATGGCACATCCAGGACAAAGCATAAGTGATAATGAGAGCATAATCCAGCTGTATGTGCAAGTAGCCCAGACCCCCCTGCAACCCATCATCTCGGCATCAGTGCCTCTCCCCTTTCACACATCCAAAGCCATATAGGAGAGGGGGAGAAAGTCTTGTAGGACCAGCTGAAGACATACGAAAATGACTGAGCTTGGTTTACAGATGGGCTGGCTCAGAATGCAGCGGGAGGCCTAAAATGAATCATGGCAACGTTACATCTTCACTCAGGGATATCGTTGAGAAACAACAGTGAAAAATGTTCTTCCCATTCCATTCAGCAGAGTTTGGAGACCAAAACTGGTTATCTACTTTGCATGCAAGAAGAATTTTCCAGAGTCAGAAAATGACTTAGCTACCACGTCAGGGACTAAATATGAAAACAATTAGAGGGTTGGGTACCATAAGTTATGAAATAGAGGTCTATGAATGCCAAATGGGAACATATCCATAACAGAAGAATCCCTGAGTGACCAAGTAGGCAAAATGATGTATTGTCATTAGCAGCCTTTGTCAGTGGCCGTCTCAGTACTGGCATCATGACATGACCACACAAACAAAGAAGCCAGAGTAGCAGAGATAGAGGCTAGTCATGAATCCAGAAGCATGAACTCCCTTCCACATTCCAAAACTGATGTAGCTACTGCTGCCTATGACTGACTTGACAACAGCAGAGACCAAGAGTGATTCCCTGGAACAGCACTATTCTTTGAAAAAAATATGTGGTGGTTACTCAATGACACTGTAGCCTTTCCATTTGGAAATGTAGTTCATCCTACAGGAAGAGACACCTATTCAAGGTGTAGAATTTTCCTTTTTCTGCCTGCAGAGACTCAGTCCATATCAATATTCACGGGCTCACAAAACGCCTGATCCACAGACGCAGAATCCCACACATGTGGCATCTAGCCAGAAAATTCACTTTATCTTTTTACAGAGAAAGAGACATGGGAGAGTGTCCAGGACCATGGGATATATTGGTTGTATCATCTGGAAGTTGATGGTCTGATAGAGTGCTGGAATAGTATGCTGAAGGCACAGCTGATGGATCAGCTAAGACACAACACCCTGTGCGGATAGAAGAGAATTCCCCTGTTTTTAGTACACACATTGAATCTGAGACTTTTCATGTGGCTCTGTGCCCCTATAGGAAAAATATATTGTTACAGAATAAACAAGGGGTGGAAGCAGGTGTGGTCCCATTTACAATTATCTCCAACAATCCACTGGGAGAAGCTATGCTTTCTTGACTCCTACCTTTGGGATCTGCAAGATTAGGGGTCCTCTTCCCCAAAGAGGTGTGACAATCCCAGTGAACTCCAAGCTACAACTGTCACTTGCATGCTTTGTGTTCCTTGTGCAGTAGGTTGTCAGATAAAAAGGTGTCACCATCTTGTCACAGACAAGTGACTGATCAGCAGGAGGAGGTAGGGCTGCTGCTACACATTAGGGTCAGAGAAGAACAATTGTCCATCTTGGGTGATCTACTTGGGATCCCAAGTAGGAAATGGTTTTCCAGATCTGAGATCCCCACTCAGAAATCAGGGCTTGAGTCACACACAGATAAGCCACAGAATAAAAGAGGTAAATACTGAGAGTGAGAGAAATTTAGAATGATAGTGAAAGAGAGAGATAGATGATGGATACCAGTGGTGGGCTCACAAACATCTGTCGTACAAGGGTCTGCAGTTCATCCCACTAACCTCCTCAGAAGGAGAGGTTTACCCTCAGAAGGAGAGGACCACCAGAGCCCTTGAAGTGTTGACCTTCACACATGGAGCAAGAAGTGTGTCTGAATGGTGCAGGAGGTGGACTCTGGCAGACACGGAAATGGGCCCACCAAGTCCCCTCTCAAGAAGGAACGTGGGCCGGGCGCGGTGGCTCAAGCCTGTAATCCCAGCACTTTGGGAGGCCGAGGCGGGTGGATCACGAGGTCAGGAGATCGAGACTATCCTGGCTAACATGGTGAAACCCCGTCTCTACTAAAAATACAAAAAACTAGCCGGGCGTGGTGGCGGGCGCCTGTAGTTCCAGCTACTTGGGAGGCTGAGGCGGGAGAATGGCATGAACCCAGGAGGCGGAGCTTGCAGTGAGCCGAGATCACGCCACTGCACTCCAGCCTGGGAGACAAAAAAAAAAAAAAAAAAAAAAAAGAAGGAACGTGATGCCCAGATACCCCCAGCTATTAGCTCCTCAACAGTCTCCTCTGCCGAGGTCACACTCTTGCTGGGGATTAGCTAATAAGTTAACAACTGAGCAGGACAATGGTACTAGGACCTGGCCATGTTCATCAAATTCAGGGTTCCTCTAACAAGCAATCTACTGAGTTCTCCTTTTGGCTGGTAGAGGTTTTGCCAGGTCTGTGTCAGCCTGACAGCTTCTCTTGCTCAACACTCCTTCCTTCCCTTCTTGCACAGCAACAGCCTTTTACACTCTAATTCCATCTCACGGCCTACTTCTCAGAGAATCCAACCTATGACTCCTGAGTACTTACCAAAAAAGAGCTGAGACTTGTCTTTCGATAGTATTTACAAATCTATCACCAATGTAAATTCTGCCTCTGCCCTCAATGAACTGATTTCACTCATGTCTAAATATCCATTCATCATGAGCTTAACGTAGATTCTCTCATGTGCTTTAAGCTCTTGGGAAGGTTAGAAATGATCCATATCACTCAGAGGTTATGCAGAGCGTCAACATCTCCACATTTACATCAGTCACATTTATAAATACACACATTTGAGATATAGGAAGTATGTATTTATATTCTCATATATTTGAGATACTGTAGAAATAGAACATTTAATCAATCATTTCTATCATAAAATGATCTAAATAATGTGAGTGATGGCTTCATTTCAAATACACAAATATTTCATGAAAATCTGGTATGGGTTAGGTTCTAGGCTGGTTAATGGGGAGACTGTGATAAGAAGACAGAGTCCATAACCGAAATAGCTCTCAAGCCAGGATAGAGAGGCATACTAACAGGTCATTTCCATTTGCTAAACAACTCATTTTTAGTTTGGAACTATTGGGGTGTGTAGAGATTCCAATTTATTTTCACCCACACCTTTTTCTGGGCTCATACTCCGGTTATGCCTGAACAAATGTAAGAGTTAGCAAAATCTGAGTGCTAAATGTGAGATAAGGCCGGGTGCGGTGGCTCATGCCTTTTATCCCAGCACTTTGGGAGGCCGAGGCAGGCAGATCACAAGGTCAGAAGATCAAGACAATGCTGGATAACACGGGGAAACACTGTCTCTACCAAAAATACAAAAATTAGCTGGGCATGGTGGCACGTGCCTGTAATCCCAGCTACTCAGGAGTCTGAGGCAGAAGAATTGCTTGAACCAGAAAATCGGAGGTTGCGGTGAGCTGAGATCCTGCAACTGCACTCCAGCTTGGTGACAGAGTTAGACTTCATCTCAAAAAAAAAAAAAAAAAAGTGAGATAAAACTTTGATCTCGGCCATAATTCAATTACCCATATTTTGTCATCCTCATTGTCAAATATTGAGTTATTAATAAACACTTGTTTTAGTGAGCTCCCCAAGAGAGAACCCTCCTCCCAGTTTTATTACACAGTAACTAGTATCTGAGATAATTAAAACGAATAGTGCATCAAAAGAAGGTGGAGTGGAGATGACCTAGGTTCCAGGTTCTAATTTTGGATGAGGTGGGGTTGGGGGAGCTGAAACAAAAGAGCTGGAACCAGAAGGGATAAAGAGTTATCTTGTGCCATCTGAAGCAGTGCTCCAAGGGAGAATATTTTGCATCGTAAACACTAGGGTTCTCCAAGGCAGCAACATCCTCTCATTGCCAGGACTGCATGGTTAGGTTATCACTGAGCACTTGGCCAGCTGACTACCACATGGGATCTGCTTGAGTCTGGGCCCCCTTTGATTTTTCACTTGCCTCCAAGTGGTGAGTTATCTGAGCTCTGTGGCTTTCAATGTTCATATCCTTGTGATCTCATGGAGTTGATGGGGTTTAATTATTAGACTTGTTCTAAGAAATTCAAGGTAAAGTCCCTTTAGCAACAACCATTCTTTGTTTGATAGAGTCAAATAAACATTATTCTAGTTTCTTTCCTCTCTCAACTTTGTAAATGCAGCATCATTAGGAAGCATCATTGCCTGGGGAGGCATATAACATTACTCCTATCTTCCCCATTCACTGAATTTTTTTTAAAAAAAAATGAAAGGAGAGGAAAGGAGAGAATGGAAAGGGAGCCGAGGTGAGGGAACAGGAGAGGCAGATATAATGCTGTCATTCTAGCTATGACCTAAGGACATATCCACCTTGTTGTGGAGGCTCTTAAAAAACAGTCCCCCAAAAAATCCTTTGTGGCTTTGAAAAGAACAAACTGCTACCAGCAGTTACTACGTTTATATCTGAACGGAAGGGGTTTTTAATTTATTAGGTATATGGGTTTTATTATTCTCATTAGGACTGCCCTACATTTTCAAAAAAACTTTTGAAAAACAATATTCAGAATAATGCAATAATAAATTTTGCAATTCTTCAACTCCCAGAGAATAAATACAAAATCCATTAGTATTCCATTCCAGTGGAATTTCCAGGAAAGCTTCACAAATACAAACACTTCTTAAACTTCCAAGGAAATTTGGCATTATGCAGAGAAAAAATATTAAAAGGAAGCAATATCACCATTTTCTTTGAAAGGATAATTCATGATTTTAACATAAAAACAATTCTTTTTACAATGCTTGGGCTGAATTAGATATGAAGAAAACATTGGGGGCAACTAACATTGCAAAGAAGGGATGTTATCAGATTATAATTTATTCTGTTTTCTTATAAGCCAAATGTAAAGTTGATTATAACAGAAAGGCTTAGTTTCAGATGAGCTCTTACTGCAGGATTTATGAATATCATTTTAATCTCTCTAATAAGAGAGAAAAGCATATTATTTTCCAATATCCATGTGGTCCATGGGCAGGCACAGCCTTCTAGACCAATCTGCAGGTAGGTTTCAGAGACTCCAAGAAGAATTGCTCCAAGTCTAGATTGTGCCCACTCTTCTTGCATCTAGTAGCCCCTCAGTAAAGAGTAAGAGATAAGTAAAATCTATCTGACCTTCTCAAAATTAAGGATGTGGAAAAGATGGAAAACAGACAAAGCTGAGCAACTTTTCAAGTGAAGAAGGTAAAAGAGTGGCTGTATTGGTCCATTTTGACACTGCTATAAACAACTACCTGAGACTGGGTAATTTATTAAAAAAGAGATTTAATTGACTCAGTTTCACAAGGCTGGGGAAGCCTCAGGAAACTTACAATCACGGCAGCAAGCAAAGGGAAAGTAAGCACGTCTTACCACGGTGGCAGGAGAGAGAGTGCAAAGGGTGAAGCACTATACTTTTAAGCAACCAAATCTCTTGAGAATTCCATCAGAAGACAAGGGTAGGGGGATGGTGCTAAGCCATTAGAAACTGCCCCCATGATCCAGTCAACTCCCACAAGACCCCTCCTTCAACATGTGGGAATTACAATTTGACATGAGATTTGGGTGGGGACACAGAGCCAAACCAGATCAGTGACCAAAAGAAATGACAAAGCCATTCTCATAATGTGAGCAACTACCATGTAACAGTCACCATTATAGGTGTTTTTACATTGTGGAAATAAAGAAAGGCCATCTAAATAAGAACTGACAAAGGCTATTTATTCAGAATTTGCTGCAGCAATAGAGTCAACCACTGTCTCTTGCATTTTGGCAGAGATCCAAAGGCAGACAGAGGCACTGGAAAGCTTTATAGTGGAAAGAAGGGAAGGCTTCAGGTGTGCACCGATTAGAGGCGGTTGGCCTGGGGAAGCCACAGGGGGACTAACTAGGAGCAGAATAACCTTTACAATTGGTTGGGGGATGCATATTTGACTTTCTCTGGTTGGTATAAACTTGGAAATATGGATATAAATTAGTAAAACTGTCATTTATTAATTAAGTCCAGGTCATTTGGGATTCATTGTTGGAGAAGTTGTTGTTTGACATTCTGGATTGCCACTAAAGCTAGTAATCTGGTTTCCTAGAAGTGTGACTTACAGCAGCCCAGCTTCCTGGGCTGGTTACTGTAGATATCAATTGTATCCCTGGGCTGTTTACTGCAGATATGGGTTGCACTCCTGGGCTGGTTACTGTAGATATGGGCTCGACTCCTGGGCTGGTTACTGTAGATATGGGCTGAATTGCTGGGCTTGTTACTGTAGGTATGGGTTGGATTCCTAGGCTGGTTACTATAGATATGTGTTGGACTCCTGGGCTGGCTACTGTAGATAAGGGATGGACTCCTAAGCTGGTTACTGTAGCTATGGGTTGGATTCCTGAGCTGATTACTGTAGCTATGGGTTGGTTTCCTGAGCTGGTTACTGTAGCTATGGGTTGGATTCCTGAACTGGTTACTGTAGCTATGAGTTGGATTCCTGAGCTGGCTACTATAGATATGGATCGGATTCCTGGGCTGGTTACTGCAGATATGGGTTGGATTCCTGGGGTGGTTACTGTAGATATGGGCTGGATTCCTGGGCTGGTTACTGTAGATACAGGCTGCACTCCTGGGCTAGTTACTGTAGATGTGGACTGGATTCCTAGGCCGGTTACTGTAGATATGGGTTGGATTACTGGGCTGGTTACTGCAGATATGGGTTGGATTCCTGGGGTGGTTACTGTAGATATGGGCTGGATTCCTGGGCTGGTTACTGTAGATATGGGCTGGACTCCTGGGCTAATTACTGTAGATGTGGACTGGATTCCTAGGCCGGTTACTGTAGATATGGGTTGGATTACTGGGCTGGTTACTATAGATATGGGTTGGACTCCTGGGCTCACTACTGTAAATATGGACTGAATTCCTGGGCTGGTTGCTGCAGTTGGTAGGTCAGGGTTTTATTTCATGTGGTCTGGCCATTCATTGTCTGCTTGTATATTCAGCCTCTCCACACAGATTGGCTCATTTCATTCTCACCTCTACTCTGTGAATTAGGAATTATCTTCCCATTTCATGACAAAGTAAACTGAACCTCAGAAGCTGACAGAATCCTGTTTTAACAACTCAGCTCTCAATTTCTGAGTCACAAATTTAATTCAGGCTTATCACCATATTACTCTGTACAGACATGGAGACCTTTAGCCTGATCCACTGTTTTAAATCTTGGATGATCAAGAACACAAGCTTTCTTACTGATGACAGTGCTTAGGGGAATGTTCCCCCAGGCAACCCTCAGAGCCAGTACCTCTGTACCATATCCTAACTGCTTCCAAAAAAGCTTCTAGATACAAATATAAGTCTAACAGATGTTGAGTTTCTCCTCCCATTACTGTGTGCCTGTCCACTGTTCATCTGTCCTTCCTCAATTTATCAGTCTAGTATGAAAAATGCTAATGCAGGGTTTAAGGGCTGGGGTACAGCCAAATGAATTAATTCGGAATTATAACCTATGGTTATTCCACATCCTATTAAATTTGAGAGTTATTTAAAGATACTGTGATAATCAGCTGAGTACCATGTGAGAAATAGGCTAGGGCATTCATTACAAGAGTCAATGCATATCATCCAAGAAGGGGATGAGGTTAGGGTTCAGGAAAGCTTAGACACCAAAGATGGGCACCCAGATGGAGGGGAGGCATGCACCTTTGTCCTCAGCTGTTTTACCTCAGGGCTACTTCCCACTGGTTGCTTAGGTAACTCACCTTTTCCCAGGGATAAGCTATTCCTTGCATGGTTTGACATCTCCCTTTGCTGTTATCTGTTTCCAGGCCTGGACTAATATTTCTGCATGGCCTCACGTAGCTAACAATAGCTGATGATAGGCAGGGTTTGGAGTAGAGCTTTGGGACCACAATCTCATCAATCGTCCCACTTCCAGGTTTTTCTGCCCCAGGAGGTATGCCCTTAAGCCTGTAGTAGCAAAGCCAATATCACTTTTCCTCGGAGCAAGGCAAGCATTTAATCATTACAATTTGCTGCATGGTTCCTCTGGTAAGTGGAAACCTAAAATCAAGGTTTGCCAGGGTTGCCATCACAAAGTAGCACAGATTGGGTGGCTTAAACAACAGAAATGTATTTATTAACAGTTCTGGAGGCTAGAAGTTTAAAATTAAGGTGCCAGCGTGGTTGGTGTCTCCCGTGGTCTCTCTCCTTTAACTGTGGAGGGCATTTTCTTTTGTCGTCACGTGATCTTTTCTATGTTTTTGTCCCAATCTCCTCATCTTATAGGGACACCAGTCATACTGAATTAGGGCAAACCCTGACCTTCATTTTAGCTTAATTATCTCTGTAAAGGCCCTATCTCTAAATACAGTCATATTCTGAGGTACTGGGGGTCAAGACTTCAACAAATGAATTTTGGGGAATACAATTTGTCTTGCAACACAAGGCTCCAGCTTGCATACAAAGTGGGACTCCTGGAAGCACCATCTCTACATCCCAATGGTTGGGTCGGCTTGACCAACTCTGAGTTCTCTGAGACAGCCCTAGACACCTGGACCAGTAACTGGCACAGAGAATGCTGGAAGTTTCCAGATAAGTCTTATCTAGGAAGCTAACGGCTTGCCCGTTACAAATATTCCCAGGAAGTCAAAATGAGAAGCAATGTCCTGCCCAGTAGTAATGGTAAATTCAATAAATTTCCACTTCTGAGCAATGTGATGAGCAACTCTGCCCCCATGAAGGAAAAGTGGGAGGCTTAGCGTGGGCTGGGGAAAGGAGGAAAAACTGAAGTAGAGGTTCTCTCTTCTTTGGTTAGAGTCTAAATCAAGGTAGCCTCTAACCTTCTCCCAGCAGCTAGTACTGCTCTGCTCTTGGCCCCAGCCATCATGCATAGGCCCCAAGAGCTTCCGCATTCTCCCTCCATCTGCCCCTCACCTTCCCAGCTCCAGCATCTGCCAGAACCCAGCCACTCTTGCTCGCTGCCCGGCACGACATCCTCTGTCTTGAGATTTAGGAGCAAAGCATCCTTATCAACTCCTTAAGATCAAAGCTCTGCCAGGAACTCGCCCTCCATGAAATGGATAGATCAAAACCCTGAGGATTTTGACATTTATGTTTTTAATAGATTTCTTTCCCTTCTTAAAACACCCACAGGCTGTGACTGAAGTGGAAATGTGTTTGCTTTTAATTGCAGTGCATGCTTCATCTGCTCTGAGGCTGCGAATCCTCCCTCTCCTCAGAAGCTTAGCGTTTGTATCAAACAGAGCTGGGAATGTGAAGAGGAACAAAAGGTCTGAAATACCACACGATAAGAAAATTCTTCTAAAACTCTTCAATAACAGGAATCTAGAGAGAGTTTAATTCATAGACGAAGAAGATTTAGAGGACAATGCCACTGCAAACCTTTTAATAATTGTTTCTTGCAACCCCGATCCCCCATTTGGAAACTGGCTGCATTTCTCTTCGTTTAAAAGGTAAATATTTCTAAGTCTGTGGCAACATCATTCTATAGCAAGCATTCACTGAGTGCCTCATAGGTTCTTTGGGGCACAGAAGGATGAACGAAGTGTGGCTCTTGCTTCAAGTTGCTTAGAACCCAGTAGCTTCAAAGTGGTTCTCCAGACTGCATACATATACCAGATAAAACTGGAAACCTTTTCCCATCCGAGTCCAGCTGGTCTCATGCCTAAAGTTCTCCTAAAGGTTTTGCTTAAAACATTTTCAAGCCACCTGTTCACATGTCTGAATCTAATATTCTCTTCTGTGTTCTGAATTGGGATTAGTTGCAAATATTAAGAATCCTGCTTTCTTGAATAAGAGGATTATAAGCATTCTTTAGAGGTCTCAGAGTTCAATTACTAACTTCTCTGCATAATAACAAGTATCATTCCTTCAACAGCAATATTTTCATTAGAATGAGCAAGGCTGAGTTGCTTGCTCTAATACCTACTCTGGAGATACATATTTCTAGCTTCAAACACATGCATCTAAACTAACAGACTCTGAGAATCACTTTTGGTACAGCTCCCTGTAAAGGAGTGAAGTGCACACAAGAGATCTTCCCCATATCTGTTCCTCCCTTCCTCCCTCCCGGTTTCTGACCTTAGTTTCTTCCTCTTTCCTGCATAATTGTAAAGCAGAGCATCTCAATATCAGGTAAGTCTGAGAGTGTATACATTGTTTCTCAGGTTTTTACACTAGCCCCACCTCTGATTCAGGCTAGCCAAGCCCTAACCTAAAATGACACAACTATCTCAGGTGAGTATGAGTTGACATTTATTTCTAGGCAAGACACATTGATCTGGCACCTAGTGTGCACTATAGCCTGTACTGGTTCTACCTTGGATACAAGTTATGGAAAACGAGGTGTCTCTCCTGTTATAGCATCCTGGTACTACTGTCATACAGGACACCCTGTCACACAAAGACATTTGTCCTCTGCTGCAGCTGGTTCTTTTCTTCCCATAGCTCAACATTTGCACTTTCTTCTCCTCCACTTACCTACCTAATCTCTACCATCTGGACAAGCAGATGTGCTTTGCTAACACTGTAAAATAGATTATACACATAAACATATTATTTCCATTTTAGAGATGAGAAAACTAAGGATTGGAGACTATAAGTGACTTATATATAATATTCACATTCACGATGAATAGTTGAAATAAGTTTAGTTATTCTAAATCCAAAGCTCATGGTCTTTCATCAATATAAAGAATTGATGGTGAAATTATATTTTGCAATTTAGAGCTTTGTAGGAAATGCATATTTTTAGGATATTATCTCATTTTGCTGTCACCACAGCTCTACGGGAAAGATATCGTAATATCATGCATGGATTTCAACCTACCCCTGAATAACTCAGAAAATTAAGACAATCCTTTGTAATATCACAGTCTCACTTTCCTCATCTGAAAGGAAGGATAGAGTTAAATAACCCTTCCTTGAAATGCTCAAAAACAGAATGAGTTAGAATGAAAGTTAAAACATGTTTCCTAGCACTTTCTACTGGCCACTTGAGTTCAACTCCCTTTTCATCTGTCTTAATTTCGTACCAGCCTAGGTTGATTCAGATCATCTCTAAAGTTCCTTTCCAGGCTTAAAATTTTATTTAAACAAATCTAACCATTTCTTATTCCGTTCCTTCTTGTAGCCACGTGACTATGCTATTTGGTTCACAGCCAAATTATGCACAGAATTCGTAAAAGATTGATAGGATGGTCCTTTCATGCAAGCATACATCCGTGGGCTACAATTGTGCTGATTCAAGATGAGTTTAAGTGACATCAGAGGGAAGTTTCCTTTCCCCTTTCCCCTCTACCTACCAGGCTATTATTATTAACATCAGCCAGAGGCAAGGAAGTGATAGGTACAAGCCACAGACACAGTAAATGAATTATCTTAAGCAACTTATTCCTTGGCAGTGAGGCAAGCAAGCCAGCAACTTATTTGCAGTACAACTCCAACTTTTTCCAAATCAGTTGGCATGGTGTCATCACTGGCTTGCATATTCTACCTAGTTTTCGTTTTTCTAAAAAATACAGGAATTCTGTTCATGTTTTTTCTCCTTCTTTCTTTTCATTAAAAAGGAAGTATTTTCTAATTCCAGAGACTGATTAAAGAGTAGACAGGAAGTCTGACAGTTATCAGAGAATTTGAAGTTAAAATCAGGGTCTGTAGTAGACTTGCTTTTACATATTGATGCCAGAGTCACCTAAGGTTATTTGAGGTTAATAGCTGGAGATTGAGCTGTTCAGTTCCCCTCAATTTGGAGATTAATTCTCCTTCTTTGCAAAGAACTCCACCATTTAGTCAGGGTTCCACTCTACTGGACTTGTTTTCTCTCTTTTCATTTAATCTAATTTGATGAACCTAATCCTTTGCACCAGACCACCTCCATCACTCAGCTCCCCAAACCCACGGGCGGGAAAAAACAAAACAAACAATAGTTGAAAAATGTATCTAATCAATCAGAAGCAAATGTATTTCTAATTCAAGATTATGAATATGGGTCACCCTTTAGAACAAGCAAACACAAGTCAAGCATCGTTCTTCTTTATTTGTTCCAGGTCATTGTTCTCTGCCTGGCTGCAGAACGCTAATGGATCATCTTGATAAAAATTCATTTTTTCATCCATCTGTTATATTGTACTTTTAATGTCAATTTCTCCTAATGTATCTTGATTTTGCCCCAACCCCAGCTGCAAACACACTACATTTTATTAAAATAAAGCCTCATGTCTCGTGTCTCTAAATAAGGGAAATAGCTACAAGATCATTTTCTCCCCCTACATTTGCAGTTTTAAGTTTCAACATATGTTAGCATAATGCTTTCATTCAATACCATTTTTAAAGACAGAGGCCTTTCTGAATCAATTTCTTAGATTCAGAACCAGGTCAAATCAAATAAGCAGTTTATGCATGTAAGAAAAGAGGTATCTGATGGCAACAAATGTCAAAGGCAATAGAGAAGAGATCATTTCATTTGGGAAACGATTCTTAAAGCATAGAAAGTTTTCTTATCTCCTAATCAAATGAGAAAATGGAAGGGGTAAAAACCTAATTTTTTCCATAGCTATCTGACAAAACAGACCCATTAAAGTATTTAAAGTAAGAAATGTGCAGACAGACGACTTCCCAAGTTCATATATGAATTATAAAGCTATATACTCAGAGTGGGAAGATGCTTCTAAGCAAACCCACACCTCAGCAGCCCTTCTCTGGCTGTAACTCCAGATACCAGAGCAAGATCAGGGGAAACTTGGCAGAGAGACAACACTATGACTGCAAATGCGGACACAGAGCCATATAATAGGAGAGGCAGGACAGATAAAGTCAGATGCCAGTTAAAAACGAAGAATCTGAAACATGAATAATTTTAAGGATTTGCCCAATAGTAACATTTGCAACAAAAAAGACAACAAAACTCAGACTGTTGATCTTGAGTCATAACTTGCAGACCTTGGGATACCTTGAAAGTGTCTTAAGGGAGCACATGACAGAGTCTGTATACAGCAGTGTTTTAGGAAAATGGGTGAGTATAACGCATTGGTTCTCCAATCCACTGAGTCATATCTGCTCAGGGACTTAGGAGAATAGTCTACCAGTTTCTATTCATTCTGGCATTTGGGGGACACCAAAGATGATTATTGTCCTGTTGCTTCCTGGAATAGAGTCCTTACACCTTCCGATGGTCTACAAAGCCTATGAGATTTGAGGCCTTCCCTGACCTCTCTGCAGACCTTACCCTTCCTCTCATGCTGCTGCCCCACTACTGGCCTTGTTACCACCACAGTACTTTGATTCTAGCTATTCTGTCAAACTGAGAGGCTTCTCCCCACCCCTCACCGCCAAGCTTTGCACAGTCAGCTCCTTCTCATTTGTTTCTCATTTCAGATGTTTCCTCCTCAAATTGACCTACCCCAACCACCCTATGTAAAATACCTCTCCTCATCACTCTTTACCAGTAGTAATTGTTTGCATTGGGATTAACGCTATTTGATATTTCCTTGTTTGTTTGCTTACTAAGTCTTGCTCCACACAGAACGCTCTTAGAATGCAACCTTCTAGAGCAGAAAACGTATCACCAATACCTGGCACATAATGGAATCTTGACAAATGTTTGAATAAATGTAGCACAAACCCAGACAAACAGATTGGAAGGCAAAACTCCCTTCAGTGTTGGTCTGCATGCTGATTTGAAAAAAAAAAAAAAAAAAGAGGTTGAGGGGGAGGTTATGGAAAACTATTTCTTCCTTCCTGGGATTGTTTCCTTACCATTCTCCACTTCCATGAAGCACCCTCTCACCTAGTGTAGTCAGTATTCATCTTTTTATTTGTATGTCCTTGCAAGGCAGTAGCTTTATTATATATTTAAATTTGCCTAAATGATTATATATATAAATATAATATATATTTATATATATAAAATCCTGTTTCTTTGTTCATTCAGTAACATATTCTTAGACATATTCTCGGTCATAATTTCATATGTAGCGTATCATTTCTAGCAGCCGCATGCTGCTCTGTAGCATGCCTTCACCAAACCTTACATTTCCCTTCTCTTGTGCTGAGTAACTCCCTGCTGCTATGAAAAGCACTGTGACAAATCTGCTCCTTTATGTCCCATGATGAATGTGAATGGGGATTTCTCTAGGATATCTATCCAAGAATGGAATTTTGGGGTCATAGGGCGTTTGTATGCCCTAATTTGACTAAATTCTACATGGAAACCTGCAGTTCCTTGAATTTCTGAATGCCAAATTGCCCAATGCACCTGCCAATTCCAGTTCTCTAATTTGTATGAATCTGATCATTTTAAACTGATAAATCTTTGTTATCCTATTTTTTAAAAAATTTGTTTAAAAATAGGTTTGAGAACCTTGTTACATGCCATACATATGTGTATATGTCTGCATATTTTTATATTTATGTTTTTTCCATTCATTTTGTTATTTTTTTCTAGGCTGGTTACCACATTATCTACAAAGAATAACGTTCACATCTCCTCCTAAAATTCTAATTCCTCTGGCATATTTTCTTATAATTGAGTGCAAGGCATGTGGTGCACATGAACAATCATTGTGATAACTTGTTTTGAATTTTAGAGGCAATACATCCAACTTCTAAGCATTTTAGTTTTAAAACTAGCTTATTTGTTGTTAATCTTTCCAGTTTTCTGATAAATGTATTGAAAGGTATAATATTGTAAAACATTTACATATGCTTTAGCCGTGTCCGACAACTTTTGATATGTGTGTTTTCATTGCCTGTTGTTCTTCTTATTTATTTATTTATTTTTTCTTTGAGACAGAGTCTCACTCTGTTGGCCAGGCTGGAGTGCAGTGGCATGATCCCGGCTCACTGCAACCTCTGCCTCCTGAGTTCAAGCGGTTCTCCTGCCTCAACCTCCTGAGTAGCTAGGATTACACGCACTACCACCCCTGGCTAATTTTTTTTTTTTTTTCTTAGTAGAGATGGGGTTTCACCATATTAGCCAGACTGGTCTCAAACTCCTGGCCCCAAGTGATCTGCCTGCCTCAGCCTCCCAAAGTGCTGTGGTTACAGGCGTGAGCCACCACACCCAGCCCCATTGTTCTAAATATTTCATAATTATTAAGACTTTCTTCGTAATTCAAAATTATTTAGTAATATGCTACTTATTCTGTATGCTTATAGGATTTTAAGACTATCTTTATACTATTTATTTCTAATTTGACTGCATTGTGGCCACAGAACATATTCTGTATAATACTGAGATTTAATTGGTAGTCTAGCACTTGGCCAGTTTTTGTCAATGTTTCACATATGTTTGAGAAAAACGTGCATTCTCTGAGCAGTGAGAGTTCATTTAGATTTCTATAATTTTTCTTTATCTTCCAGACTCTAAGTGAACTGTGTTAAATTATTTAGTTATAAATGTTGAGTTTTTTATTTCTTCTGTTGTTTTGTTTGTTTATATAATTGTCTATATTAATAGTGCATATATGTTTATGATAGTTATAATTTCTAATGCTTTTGGTTTATTTTTAAATTTTCATGAAATATCCTATGATGCCATAGAAATGTTTTCTCAAACTCAATTTTTTAGATTATGATTGCCACTTAAGCATTTTTTGATGCTGTTGTTTACAATTGCCTGATAGTCTTCAACCTTTCTTTTCCCCAAACATTCTGTGTCTTTCTGTATTAAGAATGTCTTGGCCAGGCGCGATGGCTCATGCTTGTAATTGCAGCACTTTGGGAGGCTGAGGCAGGCAGATCACAAGGTCAGGAGATCGAGACCATCCTGGCTAACACAGTGAAACCCCGTCTCTACTAAAAATACAAAAAATTAGCCAGGTGTGGTGCTACTCGAGAGACTGAGGCAGGAGAATGGTGTGAACCCTGGAGGCGGAGCTTGCAGTGAGCCGAGATCGCACCACCGCACTCCAGCCTGGGCGATAAAGCAAGACTCCGTCTCAAAAAAAAAAAAAAAAAAAAAAAAAAATGTCTTTTTGTTGGAAAACATGCTCCTAGATTTTGTTTTTGCCTTACTTTTGGTAAGTTTAATTCATTTACATTCATTGTAATTTTTAAATTATGCATCATATTTCATATTTCAATTTACTACATTTTCGTTTTATTTGTTTTTTATTTTCTATTTTCAATTGATATGTCAAATTTATAATCAGTGGTTTAAATTTATACTTTTTTTTATTATGGCAGAGAACCTTAAACTGCTGGCATTTACTAATATTTAATGACTTCTATTGATTATTTAAGATTACAATTATCTATTATTTTCCTAAAACAATACAAGTAGCTTACAGTGGATCTTCAATTGTCCCTATGTTCACTTTTTTGATATTGCTAATAATGCTGGATTGATATAAATCTCCTTCTATTCTTCTTTAATTTTTGTTGATCCTTGCTCTTTTAAAATATAATGAGCTTTACTAAGTGTTTTTATCATTTTTATTTTCTTTAACTCTTGTGGCATCCCTCTAGAGTTATTTCTAGTATTTGAGTACTTCCTGTAAAAGAGTTTCAATATATGTATTCAATTTACAAAATTTTAAAGACTTTGTAAGCCGGAGTATCTATTTATTGGATCCACAAATTTTAATGACAGCATGATTGGATACAAATCTCTATATGCAGAGAAATTTTTCTCCAATACTTCAAACATATTACTTCATAATTTTCTTGCATCAAATAATGTGATTCACAAATCTGTTAATTAAATTAATTTTTTTTTCTGTAAGAGAACTATTCTTTCCAGAAGCCCTAACTTTTTTTTTATCTGTTATGTTCTTAAATTTTACTGTAACATATGTATCAGTGGGTGAATTATTTAAGATAGATCAGCTATGGTGTGGTAACCCCCAAACATCAGTAACTTAATACAATAAAGGTTTATTTACTTATCACACAAATTTCAATGTAGGTTTACATGGTCTCTTCTCCACCCCATGACTCAAACATCTAGGTTCCTTCCATCTTCACAGGTTCTCATCTCAACAGATGGCCTCCTTGGTTGCAATGAAAGACAAAGAGAGACATTAGAGAATTGCAAGGGATATAGTCAATGACTAATTCTAGGAGTGTCTTATATCAATTCTACCTACAAAAATATTGTATTCTTATTATAAGGAAGTCAGAAATATTATTTCCTTTGGGTCCAAATAGAATACTCCTAGACCTCATCCCATCACAGAATCCAGCTCAAACCCTAGAGTCTTCAGGTAATGCTTAATAATTTCTCTAAGGTCTAGATGTTAAACCTCCTGGTTCTATAAACCAAAACTACAGATACTCCTTTTAAAACTCACATAGAGAGTGGAAAAGGAAGAGGAGAACTGCAATAAATAATCTTATGTGTATAGTAAAAGAATAAAATAAGCAATAAGTAGCCACTGACCCATAACAATTTTGAAATCCAACTGAGTAGACATTAGGAACACACCTACACCAAGATTGGTGAAAATTTATTGGTTTCAACCTATGACCAATTACATATATTTTAATTTATTTTAGAGCGGCAACATATTTTCCATGTTAGTCAGAACAAGACATGTTTGAAGTTGAAACAAATTAACTTGTCACAGTGACTTACCAGAACAAAAATAAATTTCTTATTTATATCAGCAGCAGCTCTCCTCTATCTGATATCTCAGAGACCCTGGCTTTTTCTATCTTGTGCTGCTGTCATATAAACAAATTATAAAAATAAATAGTCCTATTGTCCACTCTAGTGCTTAAAATCTACACGTACATTGCCTCTGAATCATTCCTTACCACCAAGCAACCCATAGAACTTCTGTTAACACTAGCTCTAGAGAACACTGTTATTAATTTAAATCTAAGTCAATTCAGATCCTTAGTATGGCTACCTTATTATGGAATTATGTCTATAGTAATTTCATATATTGCACAAAACATTCCCACTCATTTCTTTGGTATGCTTTTCCCCCAGTCTCTTGATTCTTTCCAACACTCTAATTTTTACAAATGTCCCATATTGCAATAGACATCTCTTGTTAGACCACACTAGCCTTGGGTTCTGATCTACTATGGACCTTCTGTTTCCTCATAAACAAGGTTTGATGGCTATATAATCTTTCTCTCCTGCTTTTGTTATTGTTGCTATTTTAGTCTTGACCTTTATCTACTTCCTATTTCTATCATAGCTAGGAGATAGAAAATTCTGTGAGAAATGTCTGTAAGTTAAGTTAATATACCTATAGTAAATATATTAACTTAGCTTACATTGCTTAAAGTTGGAGTTCTTATGCACCCCTTTTTATTTCAAGTCATTACAGACCATAAACACTGTTTATTGATCATATGGTCTTATTTCTCCCAGCCACCTCTCCACTTCTGATATGATACGGAAATGGTAACACTGTATCACTTCATTTATGAGAGGTTAGAAGAGTAATATGATTATAGAGTTAAATATCAACACAATTAAAACATGTATTTGACCAGTGTATTGTTGAGAATACACTGGTCCTGGCCTTATGCTTGGTAGTGAGAATTTAAGGAGGAAAAAGATACAGTAAAAAGGTGCTCTCAATCTAGATGGGAAAGACCCACACATAGCCAATTATTTTTTTAAATGAGTCCAATGATAGATGTACGCACTGAGGGCTGTGAGATAGTAAATGAGGGCACCCAATCCATAAGGAAAAAGGTGACCAAGATGAATTTTAAAGGTAGATTTATTAGGTAAGCCCATTTTAAAGAGTAAAAAGAGCATGAGCAGAGACAGATATGAGAAACAGTATGACACTGACTTCACCCAGCATTAGATATCATGGGGAATGAGTCTGAAGGAAGATGTGGTGGAAGATGGAGCCAGAGATATTATACAGTCCAAAATCACTAGAGTCCTTCAGTGTCAGGCTAAGGCTCTTAGACTTCAACCCAAAGGGACTGTGAAGTCCTTAAAGAAAATTAAGCAGAAGACTGACCCAGATGATGTAGAGCTTAGATAAACCCTTTGTGCTTCACTCTCCTTACTACATCTGTGCAGAATATTTCCAGAAACAGTCCGTTTTAGAAATCGCTTTCTCAGCACCCCTTTGTGTTAAGCATCTGTATTAGGCCGTTCTTTCATTGCTGTGAAAGCATACTTAAGACTAGGTAATTTATAAAGTAAAGAGGTTTAGTTGGCTCACAGTTCTGCAAGTTTTATGTGAAGCATAATTCTGGCATCTTCTTTGCTTCTGCGGAGGCTTCAGGAAGCTTAAAATCATGGCAGAAGGTGAAGGAGAAGCAGCTGTCTCATATGATGAGAGCAGGAGCAAAAGAGAGAGTCAGGGCACGGGGGTGGAGGCGCTACACACTTTTAAATGAGCGTATCTCATAAGAACTTACTATCATGAAGATAGCACTAAGCCATAAGGGATCCATCTCCATAATCCAATCACCTCCCACAAGGCCCCACCTCCAGCATCGGGGATTACAATTCAACATGAGATTTGGTTGGGAAGAAATATCCAAACTTTATTAACATCATCTTCTCACCTTCATCAGCCAAATAATCTGAGTAAACAGGCACCCCCCTGCTACCTGACCACAAAAGGACTGTCTGGAGCTCCTTCTTATAATTGCAGCACATCAGTCAGGGCAAACCTCCAACACAGACCAAGAGCAGAGCTCCTCTTTATCACCCTGCTCATGGTGAATCCACTCAAGATTTGGTGGAAGTGTATCACATTTACCCACAGGAAAGTCAAACTCTTGGATATTCACCATGTTTCCACATCTAAATATGTTCTGAGTTTCTCATTTATTCACTCCACAAGCATTTGATAAGTTCCTACTATGCCAGCTAAAACCAAGATGAATTTTAAAAGCCAGGTATTGTGAATTTCTCCAGGAGCAGACTCTGAGACAGGATTCCTGTGTATTTAGTTCTTAAGGAAGTGCTCCCAGGAGAATTTCATAAAGGAGTAGAAGAAACAGAGGAGGGAAGAGGATGAAGTCAAGCAAAGGTGATTTCAGGCAAAGTCCCAAAGAAGAGAGTTACAGCATGATTCTGCGTAACACTAGAGTGTAAGTTAAATTCCAGAGATTACCACAATTCAGAGCAAGAGATCTGGACTTGCATAATCCCACACAACTCAGTCATGGATGAAGCCCTCCCTGAGGGATGTGCCATCGCAGGAACCTCAGGATCTCTTTGCTGCTCATAAACCAGCTCTAGCAACCCAGGGTCTCAGGTATAGGTCCTTAGAAACAAAGAAACACCAAAGCTGAGGCATATGTACTGAGAAAGGGTAAGAAAGATCTGAATGTATCTGAGTAGAATAGCGGTTAGATCTTCTAGGGCCATCAAGAAACTCATAATTTAATGGGGAAGACAGAAATTTGGTCAGAAAGATATACTAAGGAATTTTACATACTCTGAATAGAAAGGGGTATATTACGCCATTCAATAAATAAATACTGAAGTGATAACTCTCCTGTCCATATGAACCAAGTCTTCACCAAAGTGAAGGCGCTGGCTTTCTCTCTGTGCCACAATGTTTTATCTTAATACCTTCCAGCAGGTTGAAACTTTATAATTTTATTGACGACTTCTAGTTTACAATCAGCTGCACTATAAAAGAACTCTTGTATTTTGTGTGATCTGTGATCAGTGTGACTAGCAGATGTTAATTATTTGTCTCCTTTCTTCACTTGATAAAGCCTTCCTGTCACCAACAATCTTCTTATATTGAAAGTTGCAATTGGTCATAAACATTCAAGTTTACCTACAGGGTTACTTTGAATATTGCTATGACCAATGAATATTTCTTTTATTTTTTTGATTGACAAATAATAATGATATATTTATGAGTTCCATAATAATGTTTCAATACATATGATGTACAGTAAATGAATTAGCATAATTAGCATATCTACCAACTCAAATATTTATATCTTTGTGTTGAGAATATTCTTTACCCTCCTCCTAGCTATTTAAAACCATATACTTTCAACTACATTCATCCTAGAGTGATATAAAACACTAGAATTTATTCCTTCTATCTAGCTGAAATTTTGTATCTTTTAACAAATCTCTCCCTATATTCTCTTCCTTCTACCTTTCCCAGCCTCTGGAATCTTCTGCTTTTTCAATAGAGACAGGATCTCACTATGTTGCTCAGGCTGGTCTTGAACTCCTACTCTCGAGCCATCCTCCCACCTTGGATTCCCAAAAAGCTGGGATTACAGGTGTGAACCACCATGGCTTGACCTATTCTAGTTTTTATTTCCATGAGATAAACTGAGTTTTGCTTCCATATTTGAGTGAAAACATGCAGTGTTTAGCTTTATGTTACCAGCTTATTTCACTTAACATAATGTCCTCCAGTTTCATCCATGTTGCTTCCAATGACAGGGTTTCAGTTTTTATGGCGGAATAGCATTCCTCTGTGTGTGTGTGTGTGTGTGTGTATTTCTAAACTCTCACCTGTCACTAGAACCAGAGCCTCTTTGTTTTATATGTTTATCAATGTCAAATTGCAGATCATAAATAAAATAATTTTTATTGATTTTCACAAGTTATGGGACTGCTTTCAACCTTGTCCAGAGTTTCTTACCATCAGTGTATAACTCATGCCTAAAGATGAAATGCCTGTTTACATGTTTAACATGAACATCACAGTGAGGTTGTTTTCTTTCCTAATTAATTGATTATGTTCCAAATAAAACCAGACAAGATTAAATGACTCTCCCCAAAATACTCCTTATTTTAATTGTATATATTTTGACTTGAAAATTGTCTCATCTCTGGAGGACATAAAATTGTATTCAATTACTCATCAGAGCACAAGAAATCGGAGTCCTTCAGAATCCACAATGTGGATTCTGAATCTACCATCTCACACCAGTTAGAATGACGATCATTAAAAAGTCAGGAAACAACAGATGCGGGAGGGGAGGTGGAGAAATAGGAACACTTTTACACTGTTGGTGGGAGTATAAATTAGTTTAACCATTGTGGAAAACTGTGGTGATTCCTCAAGGATCTAGAACTAGAAATACCATTTGACCCAGCAATCCCATTACTGGGTATATACCCAAAGGATTATAAATCATTCTACTATAAAAACCCATGCACACATATGTTTAGTGCAGCACTATTTACAATAGCAAAGACTTGGAACCAACCCAAATGTCCATCAATGACAGACTGGATAAACAAAATGTGGCACATACACACCATGGAATGCTATGCAGCCATATAAAAGAATGAGTTCATGTCCTTTGCGGGGACATGGAGTAAGCTGGAAACCATCATTCTCAGCAAACTAACACAGGAAAATAAAATCAAATACTGCACATTCTCACTCATAAATGGGAGCTGAACAATGAGAACATACAGGCACAGGGAGGCGAACATCACACACCGGGGCCTATCAGGGGATTGGGGACTAGGGGAGGGATAGCATTAGGAGAAATATCTAATGTAGATGACGGGTTGATGGGTACAGCAAACCACCATGGCACATGTCTACCTATGTAACAAACCTGCACATTCTGCACATGTATCCCAGAACTTAAGGATAATGATAAAAAGAAAATTGGTGTAAGAAATTTAGACTTCATATTTGTTACAATTAAGATGACGTATTTCTGGAAAATATGATTTCCTCACAGGGTGACTTCTCATGTGCTCAAATAAACATTAGTTGTGTGATTGTGTTTATTTCCACAAATTTCCAGAGGGGTTTTGGGGTAACTTATAAGGTATCTTAAGAGCTGATAGGATTAGAAACATTAAAGGTAGGAATAAAGAATGTTGGCGAACAAGGGCATGGGCAAGGAACCAGTTAAACCATGAGGAAGCATCTTATAATGGCCTACAGAAGTACTGGGATAAAACTAGCAATTAATTGAGCAAGTTAGAATATTCTTATGATCTGAGGGGAAACAGATTTGCTGCAAAAGCAATACAAGTAAAAACCAGTATCTATTAGACGTAAGAGAATATTAATTTCTGATCGTACAACTTTTAACAAGGTTAGGATGGCTTCCACACACTTGGAAGAAAAATTGAATTCTATTAATGTTGAGTGAGGACCAGCTGAGGAACCCAAAGCACTTCTCATTTTACAAAGATAGGAACATTTTAAAAAATTGAAATGGGCAGTTTTGTGGCACCCTGATGAGGTGCATAAATTATCCTAAAGAAAGCTAAATGAAGCCAAAAGAGAGATCTAAAAGGAGGGGTTTTAGGTTGAAACAAATGTGCATATCTTAACATGGGTGTGTGAATTGTTTGGAGTTAAAGAATTAGTTATTCATAGATGCATATATAATATCCTCTTTACAATGAGTTAGCTCAGTTGCACGGAAAAATGTGGAGCCTCCTTCTACTGGATTGGATGAATTGAATCTATAAGTAAATCGTACTGTGAGTTAATCACAAATTTAGCTCTAAACTTCCTAGCAAGCAACATAAAAACAGACAACTTTTACCTTAAATGATTTGAAATACTGACGAACTAAAAATAGGATAATGGCACAGATGAATTACAACTTTCCTTGATACTAAGATCCTATAGGAATTTATCCCAGCGGTTGTTATAAAAGAGAGAGAGAGAGAGAGAGAGAGAGAGAGAGAGAGAGTTTGTGATATGATGAATAAACTGACCTACACAACATCCTTTCTATAAACCTCACTAAGGTTTTTATAAGGGCATTTCTCATAACATCAAAATAGGCTAAATAGATATTACAGCAAAATGAAATTCAGTTTTAAAATATCCTTCAAGGCAAGGTCTTGAATAAAATTATCTTGTTATTTTATGTGATCCATGTGTATGTTCAAGGCTATCTGAGGAAGAGACAGACCGATGCATCTCAAGCAATCCTCCCTGAATATCATTCCCCTTACCTGATCTTTGAGCAAAGGTGGAGTAGTAGTGGTGAGCTTGACATTGTCTCTCCCTGTGAGACGCCCAGAGTTTGGCACATCTGTGATTTCTGTTTTACGCAGACCTGTGTGCTGGGAAATCAGCAAGCCAAGCTCAGGGGAAATAAGCTTTTTCCGGAACTGAGAAGCCAGATTGTAACAAATGCCTGGATGCTAGCCTGTCCATTTCCACCTAGACAGGGGATTAGGAAGAACTTTCCTGGAGTGGGATTGACTCAGAAAATTGTTTCCAATCCGCTCACAGGACTCACTAATTAAGGCTTTCAAATCCCTCTCTATATGATTGTGGAAAAAAAGACAAGGCTAAATAGATACCCATGTAGGACAAAAACAAACAAATTTTTAAAACTACATTGGTAAATCACCTGCCAAGTATCTAAATTTGGACTATTCTACTTCCTAAAGGATCCTCCAAGGTAAAACTATTTGGGAAATGTACAACTTCCTAAGGCAATTTATTAAATGAATTTATAAGATTATAAGCAATGTAAAGTGAACCCCTAGAATTCCCCACTAATTTATAACTCGCCCATCAGTGTATAAAAGTCTCTAGCTAATCCTGACCCTTGGATGTGTACACTTAAAAGGGTAATTGTGCCATATTTTCCCAGAAGGAAACTTTTCTGTTTACCCAATAATTTCATTTCTAGAAATTTACCCTATACATACGCATGTAAATGTGTGAAAAACTGTACTAACCAGAATGTCTGCTCCAGCAAGAAACTGGAAGCTATTTTAATGTCTGTCCATAGAGGGCTGATTAAAGGTGGGGAATTCTGTACTGTCATCAGAGAGGATAAATCTATTATATATTGGCTGATGGAAATAATATAAATAGATTTATGAAATGGCAAATGAGTAAAGTGCACAAGTGTTAATGGTATAACTAATGTGTGTGTGTGTGTGTGTGTGTACTGAAAAACTATTACAGCAAACTGTAAATAGAGGGAGGGACATTGGTAAATGGCAAACCACATTTAAACAGCCCATCTAAGCTTCTCAACACCAAAATCTGTGCTCTTTGCACCACATGAAAGAGTAGACACATTTGGCCTCATTTTCAAAGGACACACAGAGCTATTAAATGGCACGTGGGCCTTCATCAGATAGCAAGGCCCACACACACTCTTTCTTTCTACATATTACTTTCTACAATCATTCAGTTTCCTTTGAGTGTCTTTTTTTAAATTGCTATAGAAATGTATATCCTAAGAACCAAACCCATCTCAACCTCTTTCAAGCCAGGCTTTTTCTGGCAAAGGGCCTCATTTGTAGCTTTTATTGCCTCAGTTCTTGATTTATCACCACACCTTGGGCTGTCCTGTTGGGTAAAAGGTCTGGCTTTTGATCTCAGTATAAACATACCATGACTGCTCTTGTCCATCTTCAGCAACTCCTTTATTTTCTCAGGATTATCATTCAGAAACAGATAAACACTCACACAAACACTCAATTTGCCTGAAATACTCACATTGAGCTTACATTTAATAAAACTTCACTCATGATATCAAACTTATGCACTCTGTACAAAGCTTTAGGGAGTTTTTGACTTATCACATAAGGGCTTTATTTTTATAGGGGTTTTGTATCAAAATCACTGAATGAGGTAAAAATCAGATATGGCTCCACGCAAACTTGAACAAGTACAAGATAAAGTCGTTGGCTTACTTAAGGGACCTGTTTAACCAAAATAATGATAATCTTAGAATCATACTGATTATAGTAGTTACTCACCCTGTAGAAAGAACAAGGGAAATAGAACTGATGGAAGGATGAGCAAATTCAATTAGGACACAGGATAATTTGCAAAAGTTCTTCAAAAGCTAGAAAATTTCTTTCTTTTTTATTATACTTTAAGTTTCGGGGTACATTGCAAAACACGCAGTTTTGTTACATAGGTATACACGTGTCATGGTGGTTTGCTGCACCCATCAACCTGTCACCTACATTAGGTATTTCTCCTAATGCTATTTCTCCCCTAGCCCTCCACCCACCGACAGGCCCGGTGTGTGATGCTCCCCTCTCTGTGTCCATGTGTTCTCATTGCTCAACTCCCACTTGTGAGAACATTCAGTGTTTGGTTTTCTGTTCTTGTGTCAGTTTGCTGAGAATGATGGTTCCCAAGCTAGAACATTTCTAAAATTCAGTTGATGGTGGGGAACAAAGAGCAAAACACACACTGCGATGCTGAACTCTTTTTTGTATTCAACATCAGACTTGTCGCCAAAACAAAGCTGTAATCTATTTATTCTCAATGTAATATTTAATGTTTTTTGTAACTTGTGCCAACCATTGCTTCTGTTTTTACTGGTAGAACATTTAAGCTTATTTGGATGCAATTATGATGATGTGTGCCTAAAGACAATGCTATATTTGTAGTTGATCCATAGATCTTTTACTTCCTCAAAACATGGCGTATGCCACAATGCTATGGATGTTCCATCAATATTTGTCTTTGGATTATAACCACAAACATAAATCTTCTTCACTGTTTAAATTTTAAATGTATTTACAGTGGTATTGGTAATAATGTCAGATGTGTGTCTTTGACTGGACAAAACTCCCCAAGCTTTCCCCTGATTGTATTTAACAAATGATAAGAACAATCAAACAATTATTGGAATCATCCTGTTTTTTATTGTTTCTTTTCTGTTAATTTGAAAGATGAGACATTATCAGATGTTTGTAAAGGTCTTTTTTTCCTAATGGATTCAACGCAGTCACAGCTATGCTTCTATTTTTTAATTTACTCATTTTGGGGACACGCACAAGAAAAATTGAATTAAAAATGAGGAAAACAAATTTAGAATAATAGTCAATTGATCTAAATAAAAAGCCATGTTTCACACTTTCTGTAATTGGGAATGTTAATTTGTCATGTGTTGGCAGAGGCTGCAGTCAGTGATATTACTGTGGCCCTCATGGTGGATATTTAAATGTCAACAAATATTTTAGGCAAGTTCCACAGTTATCATCAGTTTTCTAGAGAAATGAAAATCTAATTCTACATGTTTCATTAAACATGCACTTTTGGTTTTGACTCATCATTTTCAAAATAAAAGCTTATTCCAAAAAAAGAGATTGTCAAAAATAAAATAGTGTTAATGAGTTATGCCACAATATAATGGCAAGGCTACTGCAGCAAGGAAAAGGAGTCAAATTACTCTCTAGCCACTCTTTGGCACTCTAGACACTCTGAAGATCAGTTACTACAGCTGCAGGTAGTTCAGGAATACCTGGCCTGTAATTCCTCCTGTTCCTCACTGACCCTACTGACTGGTGAACGCAAGTGACTGACAGGAAAAGCAACCGCAAGTACTTCTCCCATCTCTACTGGAGAGCAGAACAAATTAGCTGTCCCTACCAACCTTCGCATCCAAATATTTCATTTTGCTAGTAAGTGCCATGCATGTTGTCTTTAAAAAGGAGGTCTTATTTTGTTACTGGAAGGAGCAGGAAAAGAGAGGCAGGCTATCACTGGTTGTCATTCAAAAATCTGTTAAGGAGCTATCTCTGTTAACTGTATACTATTAGACATGATGGCAGCAAAGCAAGTTTTACGTAAATCCAACATGATTATCTGGACGTTCACAGAGTATCTAGTAAACTGGAGTGTGGCCTCTCTTTGGACCACAGAACCCACTCACATGAGATGCAGCAGTGGGCACATGACAACTGGTCCATTCATAGAAGCTGCTAGCCTAATGAAATGATGGTAGGGCTTCTTTAAAGACCAACCTAATGTGCCAACCTTCCAATGACACCCTGAAAAAATTCAGCATGTGGCTTAAATAAACAGTATATGGGGTTGTTTTCTCCAGTAGGTAGACTACACAAGTCCAGGAACCTAAGTACGTAAGTAGCCTCACCATCATTCTCATTGACCCAGTTGGAGAATTTACCCCTCTTCGCCTCACAAATCTTAGCTCAAAAGTGTAGACTTTCTGGTTGTCAGGAAGGGGAACATTTTCACAGGGTAGAAAGGAAGTCTGCCACCAATTTAAGCCTCTTGTCATCTTGGGCTTTTCATGCCTTTACACGGCGGGCAAAGAAAAGAATTTCCATCTTGGCAGAGGTAATGGACTCTAAACATCCCAAGGAGGTGGGATTGCTGCTACAGAGGAGAATAAGGGAAAAAAATATTAGGAGATCTACTGGTATCTCCATGCCCAAATTTACTGTAATTGGGCAAATAGAGGCACCAGGGCTAAAGACTGAAAGCAAGGTCAGGGAAGAAATGGCTAATAGTGAACTAATAATACCATCTGTCACAGCAAGTTAAACAACAAAAAAAGAAAATCATTTTGATGTGCTCTGGATTGGAGTAAACTTCCTCCAGGTTTTACTTTGGGCTTTTAATTACTTTCCATTATCATTAATAGGTGCCTTACTAGAAGCATTAATTCTCATTTATCCTCTTATAATACTAGAAAAATGCCAGATAAAGTTGCCCAGGCTCAACATAACATTGTAGAAAGAGATTAGAATGCTGCACAGATTATTTTTTATAGAATTGCTATCAAGACAAATTGAATTTCATTGCCTGAAATGAATTTTTATGTTTTTACAGAGAGGGGACAAATAGGTCTCAGCCATTACAAAGTACATGGCAATGACATAGTTGGAAGAAATCAAACATATTTTTTATACATGAGATTTACTGCTATCTTTGAATGAGCTTTAGGAGGTTTGTGTCAAGGTCCAAAACATGATTCATCACTGCAGAGTACACACGACAAAATTAAGATTACTATGTTTCAATGTAAAGAGGCTAATTCTCATAATCACAGCTATTTTTCAAACTCAAATATCAAGATAGAGGAAACCAAAGGTATTGAGAGGTCTCCAGTAATGATTCCACCCTGAAATCCAGATATGATTAACAATACTGATTATTATGAATATTAAACAGGGTTTCCTTAAAAACCTGAAGGTTGCTGAAGATGTAAGCCATGGAAAGTAAGAAATGTCTTTGTCTTTTCACTATGGAGGCTGACCTAGCTGTGTTATGCTGAGTTAATCCTACCCAAGATGTATCCTTCCACTGCTGGAGGGCCACCAAGGCTAGTCAGATGCTTCTCATTAGACAAATCAGACTGTCTCAGCCTGACTGGTGTTGGACTGGGGGAGGATATTTGTGGGTGATTTAAAAAAAAAAAAGGATTGAGTATTTCTCCCAGGTTTTTAGCTTAGTCTACTAACTGGAAAATGATGTCATTTGCTGAAACAAAGGGAGCTGTGAAAGAAAATGTGTCATAAATCCATTGCATATATACCTGCCTACGTACTACTCTGAGCTAAAAGCTCTGCTTTTTTGTTAGGTTCTGATGATGGACTATTTCAAAGATAAATACTTACCTTTCTCTTCTGTAATTTTCACATTGAGACTGTCCTTCTGGAACATTCCAGATGGTGATTTTGCAGCTTGTTTTCTCCTTTCTCTGGATTCAGCAGAGTGTCTCCATTCATTCTTGTAATTTTTTAAAAAATTCTTCTAAGGAACTTGTGGTAGTATTATCTCTAATTACAACTAACTTCTCTCAAACTAAAGTGGATGTGTGAATTTGCAATATGATGTTTCAAAGGCCATACTTAGTGATAGGAAAGAAAAGGCAAAAACAGAAACTTTCTTTTCATGTAAGAACAAAGAGAAGTGACATATCCAGTACCAGAAGGGGGCTTTTTGATGGCCAAGAAAATATATTATAATTAGAAGATAATTACAACTTTCTGTTTTCAAATATCAATTGTATCACTTCCCTTTACTCACTTCAGTTTTGTTCCTTTATATCTCTAAAGTTGATCTTTGGTGAATGAGATTTTCTCTTCCTTGATAATCACTGCAAAGGTCTTGGTCCAGAAAGCTGAATGCACCTATCTTTGAACATATGTTAGGTGAGAAGATGAGATCTAACCTTTACTTTTTTTTTAATCCAACACTGTCCCAAGGAAGTGGGCCACTCAAATTGAAGGCCAGAAGTAAAATCAAGCAAATAATGTTATGATCTAACCATGAAGATTTCACTGATATTGGTCTTAAGACATTATATTCTTGAGGAATTGCCACACTGTATTCACAATGGTTGAACTAGTTTACAGTCCCACCAGCAGTATAAAAGTGTTCCTATTTCTCCACATCCTCTCCAGCACCTGTTGTTTCCTGACTTTTTAATGATCACCATTCTAACTGCT